>NC_140587.1:498814194-498906010 GCF_964204655.1 Triturus cristatus
AGATGTCTGCGGGGCCCAGAACAGCCCTGCTGTTTCATAATGCCAGCTTTGGGCTGAGCACTAATTCATGTGGGCACCATCCTCACGGGGCAGGCCGGCTGCCTCAGCACCCACCAGATGGAGTTGGGGCCTTGCATGAGAACCCCTTGCCAGGGACTGACACAGCTTCAGGGTGCTCACAGGGCACACGCAATTGCTCTCACCCACCCTGGTCTCCCACCAACAGCAGACCTCCTACTGGCTCAGCACACTGATATAAGCAAATATCGTAGGAAAGATGCAGGAGCCTCTTCTGTACCAAGCAGGATCTTTATTACAGAGCATGGACAAAGCGTACACCACAACCGCTGACCGGACACCAACTGCCCCAGCTAGAATTCCCCCTGCAACAACACGCTAGTACTAAGAACCCCATCAGCGTTCTAGGATCAGAACAGGGAAAGGACACAGAGGAAGGGGTTGCAGAACACTAGAAACAAGGTAAGTACAAACAAAGCTAATAAGTATTTACAACACATCTTCTTCCCTAAAACCAGAACAAACAGACAATATATCCAAAGATACAATTAAACATAATCAACATAAATAGTCATTCAAATAAGCCGGTGGCCTGCGAGACCTAACAGACCTGGACTCCTCAGAGTGACTAAAAACATTGTTAGCACCAGCTTGACTCTGCACATCAAATGAACTACAAGCATCACCACCACCATCCTCCCTACAACGGCTTGCACTCTGACCCGGAGAAAAACCCTCCGGAGTGGACAACAAATAGCCACTACTGGACGGAACTGGTTTTGTAGACAACATGGAATCCTCATCTGAAACAAGCTTACTATACAATGCTACCCTTCGAAGGTTCCATTTCTCCCCATTGTCAAGAACAACATAATGTTGAAAAACCTTCTTCACCACATGAGGACCCCTAAATTTCGAAAGTCCCTTGGCCACTCTCCCCGATTTAACTTTAACCAAGTCACCCTCAGCAATTGTTCTCCCCGTTTTCACAGTTTTCACACTTGCCTCCTGCTGAGCACACCCAAGGAGAGAATCTTTAATCCAAGAAGGTGCTAGTTTGGTGCCAGGACGTCTCCCCCGCATGAGTTCAAAAGGCGACTTAGAGTCCTCTTTATGAACCGTGGTCCTATACGCCCACACCATATTTTTGACCATTTCATCCGCAAACCCTCCTGAAACACACGACATCTGAATGATCCCCTTAACAACTCTATTAGCTCTCTCACACACACCATTCGCTTGCGGATTATATAAGGAAGTGCGGTGATGAGTCACACCACACCCAGTTAAAAACACCTGCATTTTCTGAGACGTTAATTGAGTACCATTGTCCGTGATTAAAACAGAAGGATAACCCTCATTCAGGAAGATGCCTTTTAAAAACTGTATAGTACAGTCAGTGGTTATATCCTTAACAAATTCCACAGCAAGCCACTTAGAATAAACATCAATTATCACAATGGCAAACCGTTGACTGAATGGCAATTCGTCCATTGGACCTATAAAATCCAGACTCACACTATGCCATGGTACATCCGGACTGACAATGTGGCTCCGCGTAGCATTAGACCCCACCTTGAGTCTCTTTTCGCTGTCTCTACAGACTGTGCAATTCTCCACACACGAAGTCACCTGTGAATCCATGGCGGGCCACCAGAAATCCTCTTTCAATCTACGCTGTGTGAGTGTTTGCCCTAAATGACCCTCATGTGCCAATTTTACAATTTTGTGTCTTAAACCATATGGCGGAACGTATCTATCGCCTCTCATTAAAATACCATCCCCAAACAATGATAACTCATCCAACACTTTAATGAATGGTCGCACTGGTGGCTGAACACAACTCTCCCGTCGGGAACCTAATTTCACCAAGTCGATCACCCTTTGCAGGACTATGTCTTTACCCATAGCATCCAGCCACTCCTCTTTAGTAAAACTGCCATCGCTCAAAGCTACAACATCCTGAATAACAGCAACAGCCCCATCCTTGTATATATCAGAAAACTCCTTCAATGTATCATCTCCCTTAATAGGAAGCCTTGATAAACAGTCTGCCTGTACATTACGCCACCCTTGAACATAGAAAATATCGTACTGATACTCCTGAAGCTTTGAAGCTAATCTTGCTAATCTTGGTGAACCCTTCCCAGCTCCCCCTGGAGACAAAACCTTTAACAAAGGCTTGTGGTCAGTTTTCAACTGGAATTTTGTTCCCCACAGATATGTCCTGAAGTATTGAACACCCCAAGCAGCAGCCAATGCCTCTTTCTCTATCACAGAATAATTCTGTTCAGATGACGAAAGAGTACGAGAGGCAAAAGCAATGGTCTTCTCACCCTCCTGCCATTTCTGCAACAAAATTGCACCAATTCCAGTGGCGCTAGCATCCACCATCAATATGGATGTGCGACTGATGTCAAAGGGAGTTAACACATTCGCCTGACACAACTCTTTCTTTATCGAATCAAAACATTCCTCGTGGCAAGCACTCCAGCAAAATTTCACCCCCTTTTTAAGTAACGATCTCAGAGTCATAGTTTTACTTGAAAAATTCTCCACAAACTTCGAATAGAACTCTATGAGTCCCATAAAAGACCTAAGTTGCTCCTTGTCCGTGGGGCGGGGAGCCATTTTTATGGCTTCAAGCAAATCTTTTTTCGGCCTAACACCCTGCGCAGATATCTCATAACCCAAATACTCTATGTTTTGTACAAGGAAACGACACTTCTCCTTACGCAATGTCAACCCAGCATCTTGAATTCTACCTAACACACTTTTAAGTACCTCATTGTGTTCCGTAATCGTATCTCCAAACACAAGTATGTCATCCTGGAAGAACACCGCTTTTTTAATCCCTTTAAAAATCTCAGTGACCATGCGTTGAAACACACTAGTTGCAGAGCTTAAACCAAATGGGAGTCTCGTGAACTGGAAAGTACCCTCGGTAGTGATGAATGCTGTAAGACCCTTTGACTCATCATGAAGACGGATTTGGTGATATGCACTCTTCAAATCTAATTTCGAGAAAAACTTAGCCCCTTGCAATGTTGAGACCAGCTCGCCAATGTTTGGCAGGGGAAAGGTATCAGCCACCACATACTTATTCAGCGATCTCAAATCCACACAGAATCTGATTTTGCCATCAGCCTTCTGCGTGATGACGACCGGAGATACCCAAGAAGATGCTTCAACTGGTTCGATGACACCACCCTGTAACATCTCCTCAATCACTTTTTTAACCTCATCCTTCACTGAAAGTGGGACTCGCCTCACCTTATGTTGTACGGGAATCGTGCCATGTTTTATGACTATCTTATGAACATACCCCATCAACTCTCCCAACTCATCTCTAAACACATTCCCTGCTCCGTTAAGTATGTCACTGAGGGTGTACTCATCTACTACCATAACTTGATTGGGTGCTCTCGGGTTCACTATAATATGTAGATCATATTGATGAATCCAACCCAGGATTGGTGGACCATCAACAGCAACATATACCTTCCCTTTAATTGACCTTCCTTCAAAATGAATATCTGCATCGAAGTACCCCAACAAATCTATCCTCTCTCCTTGGTAACCAGTTGGAGAAATATCACTCTCCTTTAAGGACGTATCACTCCACTCGCCTCTGAATAAAGGCTCGGGGATTATTGTGTGTCTTGAACCCGTATCAACCATCAGGGTAACCTTACGGTTATTGATCACAAACTCAGTTTTTGGTCGCACTTCTCTTTTCTCATTACAGCTATATATACAATCATCCTCCAGACTCAATATCTTATCTTTTTCACGCTTTAACTCCATGGGTTCATCTTCGACAATGGCTACACTAGCATTCCCCTTAGTCCTACACATCCTTGAGAAATGTCCCAACCTCCCACACTTGAGACACTCTTTGTTATTCGCAAAACAGAATTTTGCATCAGAACTATGATTACTACTACCACATCTGGAACAACCTCTGTTGCTGGGGTTTCTCCCAAAATTGCTCTTCTTTAAGGGATTCTTCCCTTTATACCTCATCGCACCCACAGCCTCTTCATAGCCTGATTCACACTCCACCTTTGTTTTCTCATTCACCACTGAAATCGCACTCTGTTGTGGACTGCATTTTTCTAACTCTTTCATACACTTCTCGGATTCCTCCACCACTTTGGCTAAATCTATAGCCACTTTCAATGACGGATTCTTAGCCGCCCACAGCCTCTCCTGTATCTTCCTATTGTTGCACTGCACTATGAGTTGATCCCGTATCAACTCATCACTCATTGCCCCAAAGTTACACTTGATAGATAACTCCCTAAGGCGTGCAACAAAGTCATCTATCGATTCATCCGTGCGCTGTTTGTGAGTATAAAATTTATATCTATTCATTACGAGGTTCTCTTCTTTACCAAACCTCACTTCCAGTCTTGTTACAGCCTCCTTATACTCATTAGGAATAGGTTGCCCACTAGCTTGCAACGCTTGAGGAAGATACTGAAATTCTCGTTGTCCCTCCTTGCCAAGGGCACTCAGAAGAAGTGCTTTTTTCCGTTTAGCAGCAAAATCCTGACCATCCAAGGCGTCCAAGTAATTTTCGAACATGCGTATCCAATCTTCCCAAGAAATTGATGGTGCTCCTGGTTCACTAAGAAACTGAGGTGGTAAGGTCACATTGACTTGTTGATTTGCTTGCTGAGACATGCCGTCGTCAATGTGGACAAGGGTGAAAAAAAAAAAAAAAAAATAATGACTTTGAAGTTTCTGTCACAGACCACCCAAAATTATCACACACCTCACTTTAGAATGCACCCAAAACAGAATTTTACATATGTCTATGGGTGTAACCATACACACTACTTTCGAAAAGTACTCTTTGCCAAAAACTTTTTTTTTTTTAATATTGAGTTGCTAGTTAGCTGCTTCTTTTTGCGTTTAATTTATTTATCCTGGGACTCTCTTATTGGCTCCTCGCTATGCGTGCGAAATGTCCTTCGTTTTTCCTGGGTACAGGTTTCAAATTGCGTTTCCTTCGTTTTTCCCGATATTGTTCCTGTCCCAATCCAAGATGGCCGCTAGTTAGCGCGAGACTATGACGTTGCGCAACCTCGCAGTGTCACTGACTCAGACGCGAAGTGCTGCTGCTAGGCAACGCTCAATGCGAGAGTTCGCGCCCCTTAGCATTGTTTACGCATTAAGCTAATCGCCTAGCAACGCTTGAAGTTATTGCGTGCTCGCGCTGTTACGTAGAGCTACGCCGCTGCTTGGTTGCGTTTCAACAAAAGATTCGACCAACTCACGGTTCGTCGAGTGACGTCACTTTAACTCGCAAATGTCGCCAAATCGCCTCTTTCACTGAGGAATGTTCGGTTTCAGAGCATCACTCCCTCATGCCATTAGCATTGCTCCGCACGTCGTGAATTCTTTTTGGTCGTTGCCGCTCGTTGTCCATCCGCTCCGTAAAAGTCTAAGGATTTGCTCCCACGTCCGGTCCGCACTCAACTCGTCGCCAAATTGATATAAGCAAATATCGTAGGAAAGATGCAGGAGCCTCTTCTGTACCAAGCAGGATCTTTATTACAGAGCATGGACAAAGCGTACACCACAACCGCTGACCGGACACCAACTGCCCCAGCTAGAATTCCCCCTGCAACAACACGCTAGTACTAAGAACCCCATCAGCGTTCTAGGATCAGAACAGGGAAAGGACACAGAGGAAGGGGTTGCAGAACACTAGAAACAAGGTAAGTACAAACAAAGCTAATAAGTATTTACAACACACACCCTCATCACCTGGGACCCGCAGTTTTAAAACCGCCACAATCCAGTAAACCGTCAGTTTTCTCTCTGAGCATGGGCATCGGGTACCAGGAATTTCACGTAGTCAGTGTCGTGAGCATGGAGGTGCTAGATTGTTGCTCTAATACCTTGCACCAGATTACGCCAACTATATCGCAGTCCAGTTGTTCGCTTCCCCATGCAAAATAATGTCATGCGGCGTTAGCCAACTAAAACTTTTCTCCATGAGGAATCTTACTGACTTTGCTGCTGTAAAGGTTTTGTTTATTGATTAAATTGTGCATGATTAATATTGTGCAAAATATGGATTTGCTTTCTCATTTACACACGTATACTTATTTGATGCAATTGCTTTTGGAAAAAAATTATCATGACATTTTAAAGTGCCTTTTCCGTCGCTTGTGCTAAGTAGGCCTCAATTATGTCCTCTACTCCATCTTGTTCAAAATAGACACCGTCCGTGCATATTTGCTGTTTCTTATTTTTGTAGCACACAGACAAGTAGAATCATGTTTATTTCCATTGATGTTGTTTTTGCTGTTCTTAAACAAAAATCTTCAACATAGACACAGCAATATTGCATTTACCCAAGGCCCTTCCGCTAACTCACTGTATTGCTTTCACAATAACTCGCGTTTGTTTCTGTAATTAGTTTTTCCTGCCATCTTCGAATGACATTAACATAGAGTGGTTAGAATCAATATTCATACAGTGGAATAGTGCTTAGATAGTTAAGGCAATCTGATGTTTCTTAGAACCGTGCTCAGATTTGGTACGATTGTAATCCACTTGCTCACACCAGGACGAATCTGCAGTTTACATTCTGTTGTATGGGAAGATTTCCTGTATAAACCCACAAGTTCGTGGGTTGCTAGAACTTTCCAGAGACCTTTCTGATACTGCTGGGGATGATGTCTGATTTCTCATTGATTTTGTTGCTCACATAAGACATAGATGTTTTTTTTTTATTCTGCTGTTTATTCGGTATTGTCTTATCACCGGGAGCCTTCATGGCAATGACTTTATGCATTTGAATTTATAATATCTGTTCTTCACCCTCTGAATTGTTGCAATAGATCTTACTATATTTTCTAATTCTGCCTTGGAACTTAATTACTGAGTCTGTCCTTACTAAATGGACCTAATTTTGATATGCTGTATGGAGTAATATCTCGGGGACACATTGCCTCATGAAATTGAGAATTAACCTAATCTTGATTCATCCACCTGTGAGCATGTTTTTGAGGTGCCATTTTGGGGTGTATGATTTAGAGATGCCCCGCACCCACACTGCCTTACAGCTAGTTTGTATTTTTCTCATAATACAACTTATTTCACCTTCCCCAACTCTCTGCTGGCTATGTTGATTAACTCAAACCTTTGCCGAGCATGACCTTGCCTGAGCCAAGAAATCGCCCACAGCAATGCTGCCATTGTGCTATGCCTGCTTTCATAAACCAAGAGAACATAAAAATGAAGATATATTTCAATCAGAGAAGCTCTGACTGATCTAAAGTCAAGAAAAAAGTGCTTAAGTTCTGGAATTTGGAAATGCTGGACAATAAAATGTCGACCTGTGTACCCCACCCACTTCCTCAATCTCTGACATGATGTGGATGAGAAGGGGTGGTAATAGATGGGAAGTGAAAAGAGTGAATAAGCATTTGTACCGGGAATACACTCTGTTCGCTGTCAAGGTAAAGTGCAAACATGCTTGAACATTGTTGCTATGCCTACCAGAAGCTTGCCACAATTCATTCTTTGACTCTCACTGTTGATGAAAAGTAATGCTATTATCTGGCGCACACCATGGGAATTTGAAAATGAATAGAGCCCCAATGATTTTTGTCATGTTAATGGCACCCCCGTGTCCAAAGCACAGTGAAACACAAAGAAGGGAATATGAACAGGAACAAAGGGGAGAGTCAAAGCAAGATTGTAGGACTAGCTCGAAAAGGAACAGAGTGCACAAGAACACTTTCAAAATGGAAACCCGGATTATTAAGTTTAAGGAAATAGTGAAATATTTTTACATTGGAGACCTGGAGATTTTAATATTTTAAAGTGCAAAAATTAATGCTATTTGCTAAAAGCTGTGTGCACCTGATCATTTCGAGGGACTCTACAGTGATTATGAATTAAAACATTTAGAAATGTAACATATCATTAAAACAAATCACTCACTCAAATATTACATATGGGAACCAAACCTAAATCAAATGCATAGATAAATAAATCACAATCCTGTTTAGCAACAGCTTTTAGTTAACAACTCATAAATCCACACATCTTACATGATAGTAGCGAGATAGTAGTAATATCACAGTCCTCACTGAACGTGAAAACATATTTATATATTCACTAAAATCCAATGGTTAAAGTGAGATTATAGTGAGGTGTTGGAATCAAACATGATCTAACGTTTAAAAAAAACGAAAAAAACACTGACATACAACAGTTATTGTTTAATTGACTAACTATAATTTGCACCCCCTACATGCACTGCTTACGACCCCACATATTACATCACTTATGACGTGCTAAATGGCATTATTGTTGATATCATTGATTATATTTATATAAGAACATTGATGAACTTACCAATGAGATCCAACAATGATTCTGACAGTGTGCTTGCTATAGGTACTGTGAATGAGTATTAACACAACAACCTAAATAGCTGTTAAACTGTTTAGGCTTGTATGTAAGCGGTCGATTGGGTGTTTAGACAAAATATCAAGTTCAAAATATAAGAGCACATTAATGTCAGCAAAAATATTGTAAAGAAAAAATATTGTGGTGTAGAATATCTTTGTCAAGAATAATGTTTTTTGAGTAAGTAATACTGTTTTTAAGAATACTGTTATGTTTCGTTTTTAAATGATATTAATGTATTTTAGTTAATATATTCATTAACTGTATTACTATTGTTGGTTTAACTGTTATTACTTTTTAAAAATACGTAGGAATTGTGGGAGGTGAAGAAGAGAGGGAGGTGGACGAAATAAGAATAGTGGGGGGGACGTGAGGAGGAGGGTGGAGGAAGAGGTAGGGGAGGTGGTGTGTGATGAAATTAGTTATCAGTGGGAAGGAAGGAAGGAGAGGGGGGTAGGTTGGGTAAGCTAGTCATAGCATTAGTCATCCAGTTCTGGACTAATGGCCCGGTGCTGGCTGAGTAAGGCAGTGGGGCATTAGTGCATAGCTTCTCGGAGGAAGGGGGACCACATCTGCGTGAATACCTCCCTCCCTGGCGCTGTAGGCCATAAATAACACATTCGTGGGACACTGTTTGGATCATTGCCACCATCCAGCCATCTCGTGGGGGTGGGTGGTCGACCTCCATTGCCGGAGGACTCAAAGCTTGGCTGTGGACAGTGCTGTATGAAGAAGGAGGCGTTGTCGACGGGTGATATCCGGAGAGTCTCTTGTGTCATGTAGGAGGATGACTGGAGGTGTGTGGGGGAGACGAAGGGGGAATGTCTCTCCTAGGGTGTCCCTACGTAGGACCAGAAAGGTTGAACAAAGGGACATTCGCAAAGTATGCACGGGAGGTCACATCATGTGTTTGGGCAACTCCAACATTTGGAGTGTAGTAGTAGGCCAGGCTTTTGCAGTTTTGCAGGCTTCCAATACCAATAGTGAAGGGATTTAAAGAGTCAAAATTTGAGCTGGTCCTCGCGGGTTCCATCATCCAGGGCTTCTATGATTTCTGTCAGCCCTCTTCTTCAACTGCGAGTTGTAATCGTACCTGCTATTTGGCACGGAGGCCGTGTAGGAGAGATTGCAAGAACATGTGGTTTGTCAGAGTTCCATAGAGTCTCGACATCACTCCTTTGTGTCTCCCCATATCAACAGATATTCCACTATCGGATAGAACGATAGAGCCCAAGGTGGGGGTCCGAGGCATTGTCTCAGACAGTGTTGTAGCTATTGCTAGGCATGTTGTGGGGGCAGCCCGAATTCCTCTTGTAGGTGATCAAAAGGTTTTAAGTCACCATCAAGTATCACCTGGTCCAAGGACCAAATGTTCAGAGCTTTCCATATGGGCCAGTGAAGTTTCCGTTTACTTATTCGGATGCTGTCATTGCCCCAGATCGGTGCCTTGAATTGTAGGAGATGGTTTATGCCCAGTAGGTAGTGTGCACGGTGCCATGCTTTGTGTGTGGCCTGTATCATAGCACAGGGTCCCGAAATGTAGGGGGTAGGGTCCCCATATAGGGGGTCTAGGCCTTCACCACAGTTGAGGAGTGATCTTTCCATTGTCAACCACTGAGGGGGTGCGGCGTCCCCGGTAGCAAATAGTCAAGTTTTTGAGAGATGCAGGGCTAAGGTATAGTGTTCTACAGATGGCAAGCCCAGGCCACCACAGGAGTGGCAGGCCATGAGCTTGGATGCCGCTCATTAGGGGTGGGCAGAGCCCCAGATGAAGGCCTGTATTAGTGCGTCGATGAGGCATAGAGTAGTTAAGGGTGCCACCATGAGCAGCATTTCCATGGTATAGGTGAAGTGCAGCAGCGTGACCATTCGTACTGCTTGAATTCTACCCCACATGGAAAATCCCAGTAGGGACCATTTATTGAAGTCCAATTTCATCTGCGCTATGAGGGGTGATAGGTTACTCATCACCATTCCTTCCAGGCCTCTGTTGACCAGTACACTGAGGTATTTAAGCTGTGAGGATTTCCACATGAACGGATAACGATGAATTGCGGCCCTTGTGGTGGCTAAGGAAAGTGGGAGGGCTTCGCTTTTATTCCAAATTACCGTGTAGCCTGATAGGGCCGCAAATTCTCCTATGATTTCTAGCAATGGCGGTAGGGATCTTCCGTGGAGCAGGTGGTTCTATCAGGATCCCTTCCTCTGTTTCAGGAGACTCATGAGGGTGGTCAGGGTCCCTTGGAGGGTGCAGGGAGGGTGTGCTTTGGCAAAGTAGGATTGTCTCTAGGAACAGAAGTGTGGGTGTCCATGTACTGGGGAGTGAGGGCGTCCAGAAAGTGACGAAGGTCCTCTGGGTCAAAGAATTCCTTTGAGATGCCATGCCTGGTGATGAGAAGGCATGGCGGTTCAAAAAGGCCATATTTAATGTTCATTTGTCGGAGAATGGATCATATGGAAAGGAAGGCTTTACGCCGTTCGTTGGTTTCTTTGGAGATCCTCCATTGCAGAGACATGTTGGGTCAAGACCTCCATGCGGGTTTGGAATCCAGCTATGTCCGTCCTAAGGGACTAGGTCTTGGTGGCCATGTCCGAGATGATCGTCTCCATGCCTTCTAGTCTGCAGCCCACAGATGAGATTTCTTGCAGTATTCGTGCCATGGTGGTGTGTGGTGCGGCGGCCATGGCATTCCGAAGGGGTAGTATTCTGGGTGCTGTTTGATAAGCAGCCCTGGTTAAGCACTTCCATGAAGAGGAGCTGGCGTGCCGATTTTCCAGTCATTTGCCGGGAGTCATCCCCGTACTACCTGTGAAGTCCGAGAATCCGATAGGTGCGTCCCAGGTGTTGTAGTCACACTTCTGGAGCCAGTGAGGGAATGGAGCATGGTCTGAGATGTAATAGGTGCGTGAATCAGTCTGGTGCGCGTGTAATTAGGGGTCCAGGAATTACCCCTGTATTTAAGGCTGTGAAATGGGGAGGAGCAGAACGTGCAGCAAAAGGCATGTATTGTATGGGAAGATTTTTCGTTACTGGGTATGCTTCATCAGCGTGTAGTTCTGTACCCTAGGCTACGTTAGGCTAATAGTATATGTAATGTTTTTGAAATACTTTCCCTAACGTTTCTTAGACTGGATTTGGAATAGTATATCTAAACCCTCAGAAGTTCCAACACTTTCCCTACAGTTGCTTAGACTGGTATGGGAAAAGTAAATCTAACCCCTTCGAAATCCAACATTTTCCCTACTGTTGCCTGTACTGGAGTGGGAATAGTACATTTCAACTCTCTGAAATCCAATGCTTCCCCTGCTGTTGGTCAAACTTGAGTAGGCATAGTATGTTATATGTTTTAAATAGAATGTATATTATTAATTGCTTTTTTAAATGTTTCAATGTCTATATTATTTTTACTACATGCATTTTATTGGGGTACAACATTTTTTATATTTTATATATTAGTGACATTAATTAATATAGTTTGTTGTTGATTAGTTTATATATTTTTTATGTTGGGTTTTACTTTTTACTTGTGTGTGTATATATGTACATATAAATTCACTAAAGAAACCAAAGGCTAAAGTAATGTTATAATTAGGTGAATTTTTCATGGACAACATTAATGTTTTGAACACAAAAAACACAATAATTAACCAGTTATATTTAGCAGCACTAACTATAAATTGTGCCGCCACCATGCACTGCTTATGACCTCACATATGACATCACTCATGACATGTTCTAAAACATGATTTATAACATCACTGAAGGCCCAGCATTATTTTGAGGGGGCAGACATGGTCACTCTCCCCAGGGCAGTTACCCGTGGCCTTGTGTTATTTTGAGGGCGGAAGAGGGCCCCGTGGCCTCCCTCTCTGGACTGATTTTGGCCCTAGGGACTAAATTTCCCGGGGCCTGGCACCATTTTGAAGGGGGGGGGGGAAACACAGCTCTCTCCCCTGGCCAATTCCAGCCTGAGAACCCCAACCCCCTGGGGCCCTGCACAACAAATGGTGTCTTTTCAGGCTGCCAGGGGTGACTCAAGGCCCCTGTGCCACCAGCTGGCTCTCCACATATAGCGGGAGCTGGCTTTGTTTCCACCCAAAAGCAGCAGCTAATAACGCTGTTTCATGCATGTGGGAGCAATCTTCTGTTTCTATGCCCACATCATTGTGGGCAGGAGCATTTTTTAAGCTCCCACTCACTGAGAGCGGATTTGGTGTTTGCTCCCCTTGGCAGGAGTTTTCAAAATGCTTCCACCAAGAGAGAGCAAACACAGGTTTCCCTGCCTATGCCACTGCTATGCCAATGACGGGATAAAAGGGGCTATGATAGATTCTGAAGCGAAGTGTACCTGTAATTTAGGCACAACATATGATATTTTGCACATATTATTACATTTTTTAAGAGTCCTCGCTGTAGAGAAAATGTTTTTACAGCCAATTTTCTTAAAATATGGTATTGAAAATCATACTCAGACCGGTTAATTGAAAAGCGTTTTCTGAATATAGCATGTACCATCGGGAGGCTTATGCTCTGAGTTAAAAAAGTTTTCAAAGTGTATAGAATTGGAGCTTTTAGGTATTTTATGAAGAAATGCATTCTGCATAGAAAGCCGGAGGTATTAAGGAATCTTGCATTTTATCGAATTTTATGTACATTTTTACTCTTAAGCAATGGCATTTATGGAGAGTTGAGATGTTTTTATGTGTTTAACCCCTTTGCTGCTAGGCTTCCCCCCCCCCCCCAGGCTAAGCCTGTTTTTTTGGTTATTTGAGGTAGTAAAACAGCCATTTGTGGCAACATTTTAACCTCTAACTTCTTCTAAGTAAGGCAGATTTTTTAAAGCAATTTACCGTTTCTTCCATTGGACCCACTGAGCTGTGTCTTGCAATGGTTTTTCATTGTGTATGGGGTATTTATCAATTCATTTTGTAAACTATAAAGAGTGAAAAATAGGTACCAAGGAAACCTATATATTTCCAAAATGGGAAGAAAATATAGAGTTTAGAAACAGTGGTTATTTGCCCATCTCCGTAAATGTGGGTACCCATACAAGCATGTGAATTGGAGGACATTTTTCAGAATGACTTGTTTTTTAAACATTGCCGTATATTTGGATGACAGAAAGGCAAAAAAGTCAACTGGTAATTACACTTGTTCTACTATTCTGTGTTCCCCTAAATATCTCAATAAAAACGGTACCTCACTTGTGTGGGTAGGCCTAGTGCCTGTAACAGAGAACGGCACAAAACACGCAACATGGACACATCACATTTTTCCTGTGAACAATGAACCTTTTTTTGCAATGTGCCTAGCTGTGAACTTTTTGGACCCTAGCTCAGCCGGCACCTAGATAATCCTAGCAAACGTATACATTTCTTGAAAACTGGACACCCAGAGGACAGAGGAATCCTGGATCAATCAATCAATCAATCAATCAGGTGACTTGTAAAGCGCTACTACCCACCCTTAACCCCTTCCATGCTCATGACGGAACGGTTCCGTCATGAGCCACGGTTGAGCTGTGCTCATGACGGAACCGTTCCGTCATGAGCCCGCCCGCGCTCGAACCCTTCAGCACCGCGGCGGAATTCGCCCAGCGCTGAAGGGGTTAAGGGTCCCAGGCGCTGGGGACTTGGGCTGAGGGGTGGCTGCTGATCCACCAAAGGCACTGTGGTTCCCTCGTAGAGCCAGTAATTGTCTGAGATGGAGAGGCAGGGTGTTCCAGGTCTTTGCTGCAAGGTAGGAGGAGGACCTTACTCTGTTGTGTAGTGCCTAAAAATAAATTGGACCTGTGCGTTTAGACAGCATTAACTAAGGGATTGGTGTCCAAACTGATTCCAGACACCCCCAAAGGTTTAGTTAGCCTTTAGACCAGCTAGCTCACAGTGCCACCATAAGCCCCCTAACCTGACCAAGGAGTAAATAGTTTCTGGCAACTATCGAACATGACAACCCTTGATCCTTCAGGGATCATGGAAACAGTACAGTACTTTTCGCTCACTATGGGCCCGATTCACAGAACAAACTTAAGACAAAATCCTAAACTTAGTACCATTTTGGTATTCACAGAATGCACTTACTACTTCTGGTATTCACAGAATGAACTTACTACTTTTGCGATTCACAGAATAAACTTACTACTTTTGCTATTCACAGAATGGATTTACGACTACTAACTTTACGTCCGCACTCGGGCCGGAAATTCCGGCCCGGAGGCGGAGCTTCTGGCCCGGAGGCGGGGCTTCCGGGCCGGAGGCGGAGCTTCCGGCCCAGAGGCGGAGCTTCCAGGCCGGAGGCGGAGCTTCCGGCCCAGAGGTGGAGATTTTGGCCATGGTTAAATCTCCGCCACTGGCCGGAATCCCCACCTCCGGGCCGGAAGCTCCGCCTCCGGGCCGGAAGCCCCGCCCCCGGGCCGGAAACTCCGCCTCCGGGCCAGAATTTCCTGCCCGAGTGCAGACGTAAAGTTAGTAGTCGTAAATCCATTCTGTGAATAGCAAAAGTAGTAAGTTTATTCTGTGAATCGCAAAAGTAGTAAGTTCATTCTGTGAATACCAGAAGTAGTAAGTGCATTCTGTGAGTACCAAAATGGTACTAAGTTTAGGATTTTGTCTTAAGTTTGTTCTGTGAATCGGGCCCTATGTGTCAGAGAGACACACAGAATAAACAATGGGGACGTTTTAAATAAGCATTTATTGAAACAGCGTCATTCTAGTATAAAACATGTTTGCTGCGACAACCATTAGACAGAAACAGATGTATAGGATTACAAGTACCACCAGAGTAAGTAAAAGGTGGAATTCTACTATGATGCTAAAACAGTGAATATATGCAGGCATACAGACATGACAGTAATCAAGCGTTCTCCTACAATGCAAAGGCTACCTAAGTTTACCTAAGTGTGCCGAGCATGTATGTGGGTGTAAAGCCAAGAATCCCCTAGGAGAGAGCCAACCCCATTACCTGCTAGGAGAGAGAGAAAGGACCCAGTCATGGTCTTGAGTTGGGCAAACCGCAAGGGATGTCAGACCTCTGCGTGCTGGAGCTTCTGTGAGCAGGGACCTCAGCATCTTGTGTCAGTGTTGAAAGTTCGCCTCTGTCTATCTAGTGTAGATACGGTTCTTTTATACCATAAAGATATCCTTGGGTTCCTACTTCCTAACACAATGGATATGTTGTGAGTACGATTATGAAAATGAACTTAAAACAATACCTGTAATTATGCAAAGTAGTTATTTCGCCCTAGGATGAAGATGACCATGACTTTTATACAGAGTATGTTAATCCTGTTATGTACGTCATGTGCAGGGGAATTTTCTAACAATCCTCATACATAATAAATTAGGCTAGTTTCAAGGAAACCGATTGACATTGATTCGGCACATAACTGGGTAAAAGGTCAGTGCTAGAACCGTTATGCAGAGCATGGTGGGACAAATGTAGGTGAAAGGTTATTTAGCTATTTAGGCCTATATTGGGGTACATAACAACTAATGCTAACATATGCCTGATAAAAAGCATAAAACATTTTCATTATATCAGAGTCTAAAAACATGTAAAAACATGGTGTATGTAAAAACAATACTATTAAAATTCAAAAAAGCTCTATACGTCTACTAAAAAGAGTCAATATATGATCAGACTGACTGTGCACGCCGAAAGCCATGGTGCTCAGTGAGAGCAGGAGAAATAAAACAAAGAGATGTTTCACATTCCAATGTGGCTTGTTTTGTGAAAAATGTCCGAATTGTTCCCATCACACATAGAGCCAAATGTGTGTGTCCTTTGTGGGAGACGCAACATCACTGTTGCTCACATTTGCAGACGACGGACCCTGTAACACCCCTTTTGTCAATAGAGCAAAGATGATCATCTTCAGTTCTCACAGCAGGTGCAGAGGAAACACTTGATACCTGTGTGCCTGTTATATAGAGATGCTGTCCATTCCAACAGGAGCTGAAACATTCCGTGGAGGCTCTAAAACTGCTTTCATCAACATGGGAATACGCTGAGGACACTGTAACACATGGGCTTTTAAGGGGTCCAATAGTACGTCTATGTCCGGCGGCCCAACCGATGGAAGAGTAAGACATAAGTCCAACAAGAATTCATATCCACACAATAGGCAGTGAAGCACAGGCAAGATGCAGTCAACCCAGACTGGTCTGAACGATGGGAACCAATGCTTGCTTAGCTCCCAAAGCCGAGGTGTGCCCAGGAGGAGTACCATGCGTTTACTGTAATGTCGCACCAATAGTGCCTTTTCCAGCTCTCGAGGAACTGGGCTGTCCATTGCGTAGCAGGAAAATTAAAATCATGATACCCACTACAATTAATAGGACCAGCGGAAGCCCTCCAAAAACTCTTCCCAAGACGGAGTGTATGAAAGCTGGAATAACTCTGAAGATTGTCTGAAAGGTGCTCAATAGTCCAGAACCTATTCTTTTAAATAGGTGCACAACCCCCCTCGTATCAGACATGTGAAAGATACTATTAACCATTTCCCCAAAATGGAGCGGGAAGTTCGTATGGACTAGTACCTTTATCTCAGATGAAGACCTTGCAACCTGGAGATCAAAAGTCCCTCGGGCTGATGGTAAGGCAACATCCTTCCGTAAAAGCAAGGCTTTCATTCTGCTCAGAGAATCAAACGGTCCAAAGGAAACATTTAATGAAGGCCTTAGCATTGCCCCCCTAACTGTGTGGATCAGTGGAAACAATAATTGTATACAACAAGTGACCATGGAACTCACTATGACCAGCTAAGTGATGCCCGGAACCATCCCACACAGCCTTGATCGTTCAGCATCAAATAGCTCCCATTCGAGAGCAACTCGAACACTGGATGAAACATGACAGCTGGGGAACCCTTCAAGTGACATGACAAGTTATCAACCAGGCTCCGTGAAGCGAAATGTCGTTGAAAAATAAGGAACCACTTATGGCACTTTCACAGCCTGAACCGCTGAGAAAAACTTCAGTGTGCCCATTCCTACATCTGAATCTGTACGGAAATTTCCAGTTCTAATGTACGTATCCATCTCCCAGTACTTCATATCTGCCTACCTGGCGATACCGTAGACAATAATGAAATTGAAATGCTGTGACTGGCAGTGTAATATAGCCATGGACTACCCATTCTGTGGAAGTTGACTCAGCCACAGTGAAAGGTAATGGGTCCAATTTTTCAATGTGCAACATTGTATATTTTGCATCTCTTCATGCCACAACCATCTGTCTTTTCGTAAGATTGTAAGCAGAAAACAGATTAGTACTGTTGATGTAAGGCAAGGTCACTGGCCAGAACGCAGTAATTGCAGCATCCAGTTTTATAATAGAATGGATCGCAATTGTGATTGTCCATGTTGTAAAATAGACAAATCCTGTTCCATTATATCTATTGCTATAGACACAATGTTGCTCAGTGACAATATTCTGGATGATAGTGTGGTCATCCCATGTCGACCACAGCCAAAGCCTTTTCTAAGTTAACCCTATCAATCTCACGTTGTCTCTCAGCAGCTTCCCGTTGAGAGATTTTCCATAGCTCATTATAAATAGCATACAAAAAGTGCTTTTGACGTGGCTTCTGGGGACCTAAAAAAAATCCCTAAGATCCATGTCATCTGAGAGAAGAGATAAGTGTTGTTTCACCTGGGACAGTGTCAGGTCTTTAGTCATTCTAGGCATAACTTCCCAACAGTGTGTGATGTCACCACCCACGAGTGTTCTGAGTATACGTAGCTCTGATTTGATTTGATTTGTGATTTCTATAGTGCCCGAATCACCCCCATCAGGGTATCTCAGTGCTGTGACTGCTAGTGGCCAGCCAAAGGAGAGTTAGAACACTGTCATATTCAGCAGTTTTCGGAAGGTCAGGAAGTTAGGGCATTGACGCAACTGGGGAGGGAGCTGATTCCAATACCGTGGGGCGAGGTGGGAGAATGCTTTACCGCCCATGCGGGCTAGTTTGAAGCGTGGGACATGGAGGAGTCCTTGGTTACTTGATCGCAAGGTTCTGGGTGGCATATATCTGACCGGATTTTGGTCAGGTATCTGGATCCCATGTTATTCAGGGATTGTGTACCATGCAGCATATTTTGAATTCCACTCTTTGTTTCACTGGGAGCCAGTGAAGTTCTCGAAGTAACGGAGCAGCTTAGGTTCTGCGAGGGGCGTTGTTTACCAAACGGGCCGTGGTGTTTTGGACTACCTGCAGATTGCTAAGGGAGGATTCCTTGGCAGAGATAAGTAAAGTGTTGCAGTAGTCCAGGCAGCTGAGAATCAGGGCCTGGACCAGAGTTTTGCAAATGGATGTTGGTAGAAGGGGGAAGACCCTTCGGAGGAGGCCAAGTGTGCGATAGCATGTCCCTGCGGTTTGGTTAACGTGTTCTTCTAATGTGAGTTTCTGGTCAAGTTTAACCCCTAAGTGTTTCACCATTTGTTTGGGGGATGGGGCTGACCCTAGTTCCTCAGGCCACCAATTGGGGGACCATGTCATCGTTGCTTCTCCGAACAGCATGATCTCAGATTTTTCAGTATTTAGCTGGAGGAGGTTATCTCTCATCCAGTGTGCAATGCCTTTCATACCCTCCGAGAAGGTGGATTGGATGTTCGTGTCCGTTTTATCAAAGGAGAGAAGAAGTTGCGTGTCATCGGCATAGGAGATAGGAATAACACTGAGTTGCCTCAGTGTGCCAGCCAGAGGGGTAACATAGATGTTGAATAATGTGGGGCTCAAGCACACTAAACCCTTCGGTGATACCCCAGAATCTTTACTGACACTCATTTGTGTCAATAGGCCAAACCAACTATCCCTTCCAATTGGGGTCAGATGAATTGTATGAACCATTATGTAGAATGGCATCTAATGTATCCTCACTGAGTTGTGTGTAATTTTGACATCCCTCAAAGTTTGCAAGTGAGGGAATCCAAGGTGTGTTCAAGTCTTTGATCTTGGCTAGTTCAAGACAGGAAGTCTGTTGCACTGTGTCGTTCAGGAAAATTGTAGGAAGGTGGAATCTGACTGCATGGTTGCCCCCACTTTTTTCCTGGTGTTTGAATGGTTTTTGACTAGTCTGGCTGGGATCCTGCTATCCAGGACCCCAGCCTATCTGCTTACTCCCTTAAGTGACTGGTGTGCATATTAGATGCACTAGTGATTGGATACTGTGGTACCTTATGAGCCCCTAGTATATGGTACCTTAGGTACCAAGGGCATAGGTACTTCACAGGCCTACCAGGGGCTGAAGTATGTATTATGCCACCCCTGGGAAGCAGACTAAATCTGACACCAGAGGCCTGCTACTGCAGCCTGGGTGAGGTAGTGTTAGCACTCCTCACTGAGGTATAGGTTCCTATATCTCACCTTACACACACATATAAACCTATCAGTCACCCCTGAGGCAGGCCTTATCAATCCTGAGGGCAGGGTGCTTGGTTTACAATGTGAGGGGGTGCCTCTGCATGAGCATGGCCATGCTGTAGCTGGCAGAGTCTATTCTCTGTGGCTGTTTGTGGATGCGGTTAAACCATATACTCTTAAGTGCATTATAACCTAGCGGTAAATGCTAACTTTGGAATGACTGCTTCAAAACATGTCGTGTTTGGTGTCAAACAACTTGGAATCATACCCCCACACCAGTAACTAGTGTGGGAGTATGATCCCACCCTTCTAGAGGGAAAGACATGTACCTACTGTGGAAACACGGTAGCAATCTGAAAGAGCCCTGGCATCACAAAATGGATGCCACCAGCACAGACACTGGGCTGCCCTCCTGCTGCTGACTGAAACTCGCAGTGGAGGAGGCCTCCTGTCACAGGGAGGTGTCACCACCTTCCAGAAAGGATTTAGTGTATTGGGGCTGGGTGGGTGCACTCTTAGAGTGCTTTTGAAGTCCTGCACTGGGGGAGCAGTAGGCTCCTCTGTGCATATGCCAGCTCAAACCGGTTCAGGGGCTACCTGCCCCTGCTCTGGTGCGAAACTGGACAAAGGGAAGTGGGTATAACCACCCACTCCTCTGACCCTCCCAGAGGAGTGGTCATAGAGCTAGTCCCTCCCTTTCCTTTAGCATAAGTTAGGGAAACCTTGCCATTGCAAATCAGATATCCCTGGACGATGCTTTACAAGAAGAATCCTGGCCCTTCGACGTTCCACTACCTTTGGAAGACGGAAGAATCTCCCTTGGAGTCAAGGAGTGACTCCCCTGCTTGGCAGGCACCAAAAACTTGAATCATCGGTCGCAAACTTTCCCGCTCCCGCCAGAGTCCGAAGTCCCTGCAGCCCTGGAAGGGGATTTCCTGACTTCTCAATGGCCATTGTGAGACCCCAGCAGAGCTGAGGTGAGTGGACCCCACGAGTGATGAGGAACTGAAATACCCGGGTACCGTGCACTATTGTCAAGTGCAACCCCTTCACGATGTTCTACGAACTTGTGCTTTAGACCATCTGTGGCCCAAACCCCCAGCAGGATTTCCCTTGAAAATCAGAGCCCTACCTTATCCAGAGTGACCGTGGGCTCCTGTGAAGTAAATCCTCACAAGGCCTCTTTGCGATCCCTTGCTGGCTGGCTTGTGGGTCCCCTGAAGACTTTCTCATCAAACCAAAGGACTCCCCTAGTTGCTCCACGCCTGCCCTGACTTACCCTTGCTGGGTGAGTCCCTCAGACCTTGCTGGTCTGCACCACTGACTTTTATTGATTTCCATGAGACTTGCTGTTGCCAAGGCTTGTTGGCTTCAATCTGGTTGCCAACACGTCAGTAAGCTGAAGACTTTATGGGCCACTCCGAATCCAGCTCCTGGCTATCGTCGACACCTCCTGGACCTCGTGGCTGAAGAGTCAACACACCCTTGATCACCTGAAATCACCCAACTTCCGTGGGCTTCCATCTTCCTGGCCCCGGGTCACTGGCAAGTGACTGTGAACACTGTCCCTTCTGCTTTCAGGTCTTCTTCATCTTGAATCCAGCCTTGGATTCCACCGGACACTTCTCCAGTCTTCGCAAGCAGCAAAACTTATTCGGCTTCCATAGAAAACGACGACGCGACCCGACACCAAAAGACACCTATGCACCCGGCTTCCCTGGGTGAGGTAACTTGTGCACTCCGGTGCTCCTGTGGGTGTTGGCCCTTGAACTACTTACCTTGTAAGTTGCATGCTTGTAGACTCTCTAGAAGTACCCTTAAACTTTAAAAATCCAACCGCGACTTGCTCCATTGAAATCAATAGGGAACCCGCGGCTGTGTTCTCACACTGCACGCGTCTCCTGTGGGTCCTTTACTTACCTGCCGTGGGTGGATTAGTGAGGCCCCAGCGATTCTACAGGCCCTAGGCCTTGTCCCCTTGCAAGTCGACTTTCCTAAACCTCTTTTTTAGTATATAGTCTGGTACGCCCCTAGGGCCCCAGCCATATTTGTGCTTAACTTATTGTGAAACATTGGTATTTGCATATGTTCCTGACTTCTAATCTCATAAAGAGATTATTAGAGTGTGCCTAGAAATAAATACATATATATTTGATATATATACTAGGCCTGGGCGGTAAATTCCGTTCCGTTCGCGGAATTTGCGGAATTTGCGGAATTTGGGTAATTTCCCGTTCCGCGGAGAACGCGAAATTACCCAAAAATCTGCGTTCTGCGACTTCGCAAAATTTTTTGCTTGTTCGCGTTCTCAATATGCGTGTTCACGAGATATTTCACCCCGAGCACGCAAACAGGGATCGCGAACAGGAAAAAAGTATCGCGAACAAGCAATTCCGCGTGTTCGCGGAATTTCTGCGTGTTCGCGGAGATTTTTTACAGTTCCGCGGAGATTTGCGTAACGAGATTACGCAAATTCCGCCCACCCCTAATATATACCTGTGTGGTGTCCTTTCATTTGGTAATTCAAGAGATTATAATGTAAAACAAGCTGCTTTACATTCCTCTGAGACTTAGCCTGAAGGCTGCTCTCCACAGCTACCACTAGGATAGCTTTCTTTAAAAGGTTGTCTTAAACCTATCTACCATAAGAGTCGAATTGGACTGGTGCAAGGTGGCCACTATAACTAGTGACCAGCATATGCCAGGCCAACTTCTCACAAAAATCATCTGATGTGGTATGAGGCATGCTCTAAATAAGGCCTCAGTCCCTGAACTTGCCAATCTTTAGTCCCCCAGACTGGTTTTCTGTCTAAAGTGTCTTTATAAAAGTTGAAACCATGTAGAAACAGCTGGGCAATAAAGGAAGCAGAGTACATCTGTTTTGTGTTAGTGAGCATATTTTTCTTTGCAGGTATAGGTGCAAACTTATAATAATAAGACTTCGGGTCGGATGTGTAAAACACTGGAAAATAAGCAAACCTGTACAAATATAGCTGAACTACCTTTCGGCGGTGTTGGGCGATGCTCCCATTGATGGTAAGTGAAAACATTACAAGGGATACTAGCTTTGTGCAAAAATTGGTGCCCATAGTGTTAGTAACAAAACATGGTATAAAAATTAGATGTAATATCATACAATTCATCATTTGAAAATGGAGCAGATTGTTCTAAATGAGATAGCATAGTGTGCACAGGTTCAATGTCCCAATCATCTGAGAATCTTAGAGGTGATATACATCATAGAAAATTATGTCCCAAACTATATCTTCGGGAACTGGAACTGCTGTAATGTTCACTAAGGACATATCCCTCTGTTCACGGTGTGATGATGCATGTGGTTTTCAGGGCCAAGTTCACATGTTGCACTGCTGAGCGTTCTGGGAGATAATGTCCATTCAGGAGCAAGTAAAAGACAGTCACTATAACTATCCAAAGGACTAGGAACAGTAGACCAATTGCAATGCAGAGATGTGTCCAGGGAGAAACAAAGTAAGTCTTTTTCAGCCAACGGAAGAAATCACAAATTCATTTTTATTGGGAAACAGGCGCTGGAGGTAACTCGGATTCACTTGGATCCAATGATAAAGTATAGAAATTGATGGAGTAACCAGACACAGTTCAACCTATCTTTGGTAGCTCAGCAGGTTTTGTGGAACCGGCTGATGCCTCCATATGAGACATATTCATATAGATTTTGGTATTAGGCGAATTGAGATCTGTGTTTCATTTGTGGTTTGATGTTGTTCAATTTCAACAGGTACTAGTTGCATTCCACTGCTGGTAACGCCTTCATTTCATGGAGAATTTTCAAACGTAATTAATCTTTCCATCTGAACTTCCTATAGGGTAGCGAGAGGAGAACTGTTGCTACCCAGGAGCCCAAGTGGCCTATTATTTAGTATCAGCCACATAGTGTGGTTTGATCGGATCAATTAAGACAAATCTCTTTTCTTTCTTGCCGGCATGAGGTAGAAGAAGTCCTGTTCTTGTTCCTTTGACAGCCTTGACAACTACAGCCGCTATCTAAGATGGCCTGAATTCTTTTTTGTCCACAATCTTATCTCTGACCAAGTTCCCAATTTTCAGGACCCAGGCAGGTCTTGCTGGTATTGCTTTCACTTCTCCAGTGGCGGTGCATTTTACTTGGACGTTGCTTTGCAATGCCAGGAATTCATTGAGTAAAACAGCTGAACGATCTTTGATATTTCATCCGCCACTGTGCTGCCATAGTTGAGGTCAGGTACCCACATTCTAATCCCAAACAGGTCTTCATATGAGTACAGCCCCGAGGGAACTTCTTGGCATGTTGTTAAGTGCCCGCTGGACCCCATATAGCTGATTGACCCAACTGGCAGCCAAGCCTAATATAGTATGGTAATACAAAAGAGGGACAAGACAAGGGGGGGCTAGTTTAATGAGGTCCAGTGTACAAGCCCCAAGGATTATAAACAAAACAGGGTACAAAGTTCCTCTGGTACATAGAAGAGATTATTCAGGAAATAAAGGTGAGTGTGAGAAGGTCAATCCTTTATTCAGACCCGGGAGTGGCCGGGGAGTGACTTGGGAAATTCCCTTGGTTGAACTAGAGCTCTCACACACCCAGCAAGCTGGGTGTCATGCTTCATCATATGAGCTCTGCCCCTCATCAAGACGGCGCTGCAATCCTTGACGGGCACCCAACCGGGGCTCTTTATCGGGGATCCTAATACTCTGGCTGTTAAGGAGTGCCTTAAGTCTCAGTTCTTCCTCTCCACAATAGAATTTCCCTCAGGATGATACGGAGAGGAGAACCACAACGCTACATCCAAACTTCCCATGGCTTCTTTGTAAGCCTGTGAGCTCAGTCAGGGCCACGGTCAGAATATAATGTGCCAATTGCGTATGTCTCCATGAAGACTCACAAATCCTTTATAACAGTTCGGGCATCAGCTAAGCACTGAGGCCAATCCCACAGAAATCTAGAGCATGAATCCACTGCCAACAGTAAGTTCCATCAGATTGTAAGGGGCCGCAGTGGTCCAAATAGAAACATTCGAGAGGTATGTTTGATATCAGCAGTGGTATTTGAGGTGAACGTGCTACAGTGGAACCTTTCCTCTGCTGACAGATGTCACACTTAACTCTTGGTCTGTTTAGTAAGACCTGGCCACCAATTACATTGTTTCAGTATTGAAATAGTTGCAGCAATACCTGAGTGTGCAGAACCCAGACCCTCGTGTGCAGCTAGAATGAATCCTAATCTAAGATCCATGTTTTGTATTACTCTATTTCCCGCTCCTGGAATTTGAGCATACAGAATGTTTTGCACATCTAACATGTAGGAGCCCTTGAGTTGAAAACCTTTTGACAAGGCTGAGCCTTCACAGCTATCTTTATCTGTCCATCTATCCTCGTCCTAGAACGAGTCATTGCAGCAACGGCAGCAGTTCGCACTGTTGCCTTGGCGGCTTCATCAGCCAGTAAATTCCCTTCAATGTGCACGCCAACACGCTGATGAATCAATGTGTGAATTACAAGAGCCTGTGGCATGCATTTGCTCTGCCACATTTTCCTACAGCAACGTGTGCTTTATTGTGCAACCTTTGAAATCTTAAAACCAATTTTTTCCTCAATAGTGAAGATATTCATTTTATAACTGGACACAGTAAAACGAATCACATACAATGATTCAATGAGTGTGGGGAATTGTATTTTCTAGTGCCAGTATCAAGGCTTTTGGTTCTGCCAGCTTTGTTGTTCAATCTCCTACAAACTGCATCTGTGTACTGCTAGGATGAAACTTGCCGTCCCACATACTTCCCTTTACAATCGCACATTCTGCACTGTAATGCTGTTTACTTTCTACGGCAGGCTTGGCAGATCCGTCAGTGTACATGAAGTATTCATACTGATCTAGAGGCATTATTTCATTCAGGAGAGGATATTATTGTTCGTACTGCAGGAATGCTTCTGTTTTTAATGTAGAATTAAATTTGTAGTCTACATCTGTTGCAGTTAGAGAAATAGTCCATTGTGTCCATTTGCGTTTGGAACTCTTTCTTTGGTAACAACCTCTAAGTTTAGTATGGTAGTCACGACAATTATACGTTTCCCCTGTGCTAGTGCTTTTTCTCTCACTACTGCAAAAACAACAATTGATAGACAGAACGCAGAACAATGTCATACATTCACCCCAGTACAGAGATCTGAGCCTAAATCCATTGTTGCTTTGCTCACCATGCCATTCCAGTTTGAACCCAGCCATATGCAAATCAGTCTTGACCCTGTGCCTCATGGGAACAGTCCAGTCCGAACTGCCAGGCCAGATCCTCCCTGTACTGGAAACAAGCATCCTAGTGACCGGTTTTGGGGTTTCACCCCTTATCAGCCAGGATAGCTTGACTCCAGTGGCATGGAGAGCACAGGACCCACGTCTGGGCATACCCGTCCCACTGGGGTGGCATGGTGAGCAAAAGAATGATAGATTTAACCCAGATCTCTTGACTGGGGGTGAATGTTTTGATTTGTTCTGCATTCCGTCCATCAATTGTGTGTCTTTTGTTTTCTCTCACTACAGCAGTCTGTACTGCTGTCAGTATTTTTTCTGTGGATGCAAAATGCATTTCAACGTTTGTGTACAAATGTGATTTGTATGCAATGGGTACAATATTGAAGTTGAGGTAAGTATACCCTGATTGTCCCACAACTACACGGATCACCAAATTCGTACTATTTACATATGTGTGTGTAAGTGTTTGGAAGCTGTCATGTCAGCTTGTACGGAACTGAGAATTTCTGTGTGTTCCTGTGTTCAATGTAGAACTGAAAAATCAGATCTGATTAGGTCGTAGAAAGGTTTTACCTTTTCTCCGTAATCCAAAATGTATGTTCTGCCAAAATGTAGGACTCCAAAAATGGATTGTAATCCTTTCAGAGTCTTTGGCGGTTGGAGCAGCGCATATTTCTCTAAAAAAAATGTCTGCCAGGCTTTTTCCATTCGTTGATAGCTCATATACCAAAAATAGGACATTTAAGTGGGCAATTTTTGATTTTTTCAAATTACATTTGAAGCCCACAGTGGCGAACCCCAAAATCATATTGTTCGCCCTGTGCAAGTGATCCAATAACTCATTGTGTGTCAGATAAATATCATCTACATAGGACAATGCCTCTTCATCACAGTTTTGAAGTAACTCTGAAACCCTTGCTGATAACAACCCAGAGCTACTCAGATACCCTTGGGGCAGTCTGCAGAATTAGTTTTGAGAGGCCATGGCCGAGAATGCTGTAAAATGTCTGCTTCCAGGTCCTATATTTTGGCAGAAGAATCCATTTGAGGTATCTAGTGATATTTGGCATTTTTTCTGCACAATGTTATTCATTAATGCGGCACTGTGTGCATTTTGTACTGCAAATGTTTGTGTGCAATTGCCTGTAGTAAAAAACTAGAGGGTATGAATTATTGGGTTTCATTACGTGAAACAAAGGATTAGTCATGGAAGAGGTGCAATTCTCGATCACACCTTGGTATTCAAGTTGATCTAAGATCTCCCTGACTTGTTTCTTTGCATTACGTTTTATTGGGTACTGCTTTTGTGGAGTAGGAGTAGTATTTAATGGGATTACATAGTTAGGTGACTCAGCATCCCACCCTACATGATTGCGGTAAAGTTCGAGAGATAGCACTAATGCCCACTCCTACAAGTATGACTGTTTTAGTGACTCTGGAACGAGGTCAGAGAAAGCTGGCAAAATTACATCTTCTCTCTTTGGGCACTCCATAACGATCTCAGGCCGCCAATCTTTTTCAGCCAAAAGGATGTTGTATCCATATGTCAGGTTCTCCCAAAAGTGACCTTTTACATTCCTGGGTATGTCCCCCTCCATTTGGAACATAATTTCGTGTAAACGATGTGGGACACTTACCCTAGTATCAGGTTTCTCTACCTTGATATGTTCATTTAATGCTGCTGTCACCAGAAATTCCATCAGGTGATGGCGAGCTATAGTTACTGTGCTGTCTGGCATCTTCAGAGCCCATTCCCCGTTCAGAAGTAGAGTCCTCAGTAGCCTGGGCATTTTCTATTTTAAGGCCAGCTACCATCTTCTGTTTTATATATTTATTTTTTTGATTTTTGATTTGTTTTTTATTGAAGGCAGTCAGTGTAAAACAGAGCGAAATGCCTACATTCCTGGCCAGGCCGGCAGCATTAAGTCTTACGATGACACTGTGATAGTGAGCAGGAGGGTAAGCAGCAAGTCGTCTACAACCACTTTGGGCCAGCCGCGTTAGGTGATCATTACATACAACGTAAGCAAGCTGTAAAGGGGCCCTCTTGACCATTTTCGGCTCTATATACCCTGCCCAGCAGTCTTGAGATTCAATGGTAATGAGTCGCTAGGCAGATACATCGAGTTGTACGGGGTTGAGAGGACTAACCTCGTCTCTGCGGGTACGTCTGCTCCTGTAGTCCTTGCAGACCATCTTCTTTTTAAATTGAGGTTTAATTTTGTGTTTATCTTCTTGTTTGATAATGTCTGAAGTGCTATGTGTATCTCTTGGCTTGTCTGGCTCTTCTGATCTCTGTTCGGACCGTCCTTTCCTCTCTGAGTTTTTTGATGAACCCTGAAAGGTACGAGAGGAACGTGTATCAGTATCCTGATACCTGTCAGGTTTTTTTAATATTATCATCATTTCTAAGATTGTATTTCTTTCCAGAGGCCTCCCATTGAGGAGACCCACCCTGTGATTGTGGCACAGTCTGCTTAATATTTTTGGATTGTTTATGATCCCATTTCTGTTTTTAGAAGAATTGGGTGCTTGCTTTGAGTTTTCCTTTTCAGGATTGCTCAATATTTGTGGTTTTCCGAGTCTACCTCCCAAGTTATCTCTACCCTGCGAAGCATATTTTCCTTTGATAATCTTAGGTAGTTCTCGCTCCAGTTGTGCAAGAGAGACTTCCCTCAGGCGTTGGTGTATAGCCACCTCTGCTGCCGCCCCTTTCATGTTACCTAACATAATTGTTGACACCTGGGCAAAATTGCCTATCAATTTCATCCCTAGGTCCAGGGCAGGTTCTGTCCCTTACTCATTCTGTATTTGTTTCAATACTTCTGGTATGAGTGCTATTGAGGGGGTAAAATGAATTCTGGTATAAACGGCAGCGAAAATTGTACCCCAAGTGGTACAATCCACTATCAGGGGATCTATCTCCATTGGCAAGCAAATTGTGAGCATTCTGTGTTTTTCCAGTGGACTTGTATGGGGAAACACTGCTTCAAGCTGTGCTTTTCCTGTGCTGTCCAGAACAGCATTTGCTTATGTTTAGTGTGCATTCTTCCCATAATCGCGTTCAGCGTTTGTAGGCTGATTTTTGTCGTAGTCACTTGAGGTTGACCCGCTTGAGTTGCCCTTGTAGGTTGAATTGTAAGTGTTCGCATTATGAACTGTGTAAGGTTTCTGCACAGATTTACTATGTCTCTTTAAAGTTTACGTAATTCTGCTGCTTATAAAGTATCAATCTCTGGATGTGGTGTGCAAGCAGCTGGGACTGACCAGGTTGCTCTTCTCTGCTGAGCGGACCGATTCTCACATTTCTGTGGTGTCGGGGAGGGTGCCTTCAAACCAATTAATATGTTATTGGTAAGTCAACGGGACTTCTATGTCCACGTATTTTGAGTATTCTTCAGGAGTCTCATCTGGAATACAAGTATGAAACAAATGTGTGTGTGCATCTGCAGGTGGGAATTTGACCCACGAATAGAACAACTCTGTCCTGAATGCCGTGTGTGCCTCAATCATGAAGGTAACATTTCCACCTATTGCTGGGAGGCCAGAGAATTTTAAAGTAACTGATGTCTGAAATTTTCTTTAATGTTAAGAGCTCCTTCAAGCTCTCCTTTCCCTGTATTTGCAGCACTGTCTTGGACGGACATTGTGAAAGGAAGTTGTAAGGAGAAGAGATAAGGTTTTGCACAATGTGGCGAACTTTAATTCTTCAAGCCTGAGCAAACCTACAGCCAATACATAGGATATACCTCCTCCTACCTATTTTCGCTTGCCACACCAGACGGCTCTGGTTAAATGTGAATAGGGGTCTCTGAAAATGCACGGGTGAACTCCTCAGATTTGACCATTGAATAAGAACCAAACCAACGTTGACAGCACCATGTCAGATAGTTCCTAAAAGGACATAGGACCTGCGCGTTTAGACAACATAAACTAAGGGATCAGTGTCCAGACTGATTCCAGACACCCCCAAAGGATATGTTAGCCTTTAGACAAGCTAGCTTACAGTGCCACCATAAGCTCTCTAATCTTAACAAGGAGCAAAACGTTTGTGGCAACTATTGAACATGACAATCCTTGATAATTAAAAAGTAGATTTCTACCATGGTGCTAAGCCAGTGAATATATGCAGGCATGTAGACATGACAGTAATCAACCGTACTCCCACGATGAACAGGCTACCTAGGTTTCCTATAAGTGTACCTAGCATGCATGTGAGTGTAAAGCCAAGAATCCCCTGGGAAACCACCAACCCTATTACCTGATGGAAGAGAACAAAGGACCCCGTTTTGGTCTCGAGTTTGACACCGCAAAAGGGATGTCAGACCCCTGAGTGATGGAGATTCTGTGTGCAGGGACCTCAGCGTCTTGTGTCAGCATGGAAGTTTATCCTCTGCCTATCTAGTGTAGGTATGGTTCTTTTATAACATAAAGATAGCCTTGGGGTTCCTAACACAATCAATATGTTGTGATTACGATTACGCAAATGAGCCTAAAACAATACCTGCAATTATGCAAAGTAGTTATTTCACCCTAGGATGAAGATCACCATGACTTTTACACACAGTATGTTAATTCTGTTATGTACGTCATGCGCAGGGGACTTTTCTAGGAATCCTCATGCATAACAAATGAGGCTAGTTTCAAGGAAACCGATCAACATTTAATCGGCACATTCCTTGGTAAAAGGTCAGTGCTGTTATGTAGAGCAAGGTAGTACAAATGTAGGTGAAAGGTCATTTAGCTATTTATGCCTATATTAAGGTACATACCACCTCTATCTTTGGTCTTGCGGATACGTGGGTCGGTGGCCAAGGCCAGATGGGCAGAGTGGAGGTCTCTGTTGGGTGCGTGGAATGAGAGGCAGTGGTTAAGGTCTTGTATTGCATAGGGGTTTGTAGGCGTATGTGAGGAGCTTCAAGGTGATTTTGTTGTTGACTGGGAGCCAGTGGAGGTCTCTCTGGTCGCTGGTGATGTGGCTGCAGCAGGGGATATTGAGAATGAGTCTAGCGGAGGCGTTTTCAAAGTTCTGCAGATTCTTGAGGAGTTTCTGGGTCATGTCAGCATAGGGTGTGTTGCCGTTGTCGAGTCTGCTGCTGATGAGTGCATGGGTGACTGTCTTTCTGGACTTTGCAAGGGACTCTGGGTAACAGAACCTAGTGAGTGCCATGCAAGTCATCCCATCCTGGCTTCTCCTGGGTGTCTAGTTTGCAAAAATGTACAGGTTTACTAGGTTTCTCTAGGTGCCGGCCGAGCTAGGGTCCAAAATCCACAGCTAGGTACATTGCAAAACAAAAGGTCAGTGCAAAATAAGAGTCAGTTTTCGCTGGGAAAATGTGATGCCTCCATGTTAAGGTTTGGGATATTTCCTGACACTAGACCTACCCACAAAAGTGAGGTACCATTGTTATTGGGAGACTCGGGGGAATGCTGGGTGGGTGGAAGTTTGTGGCTCCCTGCAGATTCCAGAGCTTTCCATCACAGAAATGTGAAGAATGTTTTTTTTTTCACAAAGTTTTAGGTTTGCAAGGGAGTCTGGGTAACAGAACCCGCAGAGTGGCACACATGTCACCCCATCCCTGATTCCCCTGGGCGTCTAGTTTTAAAAAATTGTATGGTTTGCTAGGTTTCCCTAGGTGCTGGCTGCTCTAGGTTCCAAAATCCGCAGCTAGGCACATTGCAAAACAAAAGGTCAGTGCCTATTAGGCTTTCTGCCATCCTGGGTGAGGGTAGATCAGGGGCTATTGCCCCAATCTGTCCCCCAGGGGAGGCAGAAAGACTGTGGCAAATGTTTTTGGGGGTGAGGCATTGGCATGCCCCTTCTAGGCATCACCCACCCCTTCATATTATTAAGAAAAAATCCCTAGTGCCTAGTGGGCTTTCGGCCCCCCCAGGGGGCAGATAAGTGGCTTATGCCCCTATATTCCTACCAGTGGGGCAGAAAGGCTGTGGCAATTTGTTTTGGGTGTGGGGGCTGAATATGCCCATTAGAAATGGGGGGAGTAATGACCCTTGCCCAAGGGGCGGCTCCACTCCCTGGTGCCTAGTGGGTGAATTCCCACCTCCAGAGGCCCAAAAGAAAAAAGGAAATCTCTCTACTATTTACACAACAGAGGGATTCAATGCGCTTGTGCAAATGACGGAATGGCTCCATCATGAGCACATGAGCACTGGTGCTCATGACGGAACCGACAGAACCATTCTGTCATGAGCACCAAAAGGAACAATGGTCTAAATAAACAATCTTTTTGACTGACTGGCACTGTTAGGCATTCAGGAAGGGGTTCCTTTCCATTTGGAAATTGCATCAATCAATCAAATAAACTTTATTCGGTTTCACATCGGAGAACCATAAAAGTTACAAAAGTTACAAGTACATAAAAACAATGGTACGTAAAACATGATTTAAAAAGTTAGACCCTATACACAATTTATGGATAAAACCCGATACCCAGCCTCTCCAATTGTTCAAAACCCTTAAAGTGCAATGTGCCCGGAAAACATAGCTTCCTATTTTATTTACTTTATGGCGCACGCTAGGCTTTTAAACTAATAGATCCTACATAGGTCAACCATTGTTTAAACATACATACAGGCCCTGGATTTCACAGCAGCTTTTAAAAACCCCACTATAAAAATAATGCAGTCCTCTTTCAACAATTGAAGATACATTAGGGGAGGCCGGGCCTGAATAAAATTCATTCCTTTTAAGATGGGAACCAAGAAATGCCTTCGAGGGGTTTCATAAAATTTTATTTTTTTAAAACTTGGAAATTGTATCAGCAGCCTGAAATTTTTGCAAGCAGGAAACTTTTTTTTCCTAAATCTATACTGTTACCTTTAAGGAACTAAACCTGCTTTAACAAAAAGGTTTACATGGCAGTTTACTGTCCCTTGTAGGACACAAACCCGTGAATGTACCCAATCACAGGGGGATGAAAATTACGACCTGCCTAATTATTATTCATTAGGCATGAGGCTCTGAGGCCCCCTGTGAAAGGTGATTCAAACCAATACAGAGATCAGTTTGAAAATCAGATACTATTCACTAACAGTTAGTGCATAATGTATGGCCACTTTTAAAACAGTGTGTTAGTATATCTGGCCTATAATTATGTATTTTGCAAGCAAACATTTCATAGTGCAAACAATTTCTCACCCCCGAAAAGGGATCTCTTCTTGCAATAGACAAGAGTAAATCTCTGAATATTTTAGAGGTGGGAAATGGGTCAGAACACTAGGTGTGAATGCACACAAACATACGTTTGTGGGTCTTCACAAACTTCCTGAAACCTCCACTCCTCACATACACAATAGATATAATTTTATGAGTGCAAAAGTGTTTTTTCACTTGTAATAAAAGATATGTGTGCAAGAAAGTGAGTCACACACACAAATCATTTTACAATTAGGCCTGATGTTTTCAGATATAGGAACCATGGCACATGGGGATACATTGAATCAGGTGAAGTGAAGAAGCCAGGATTATAACAGTTGCAGAGTTTGGCTGAAGGAAGGGGCAAAGTAGGCATAAGACAGGCAAATCTCCTTGATGACTGTGACTACAGGATTTGCCACCCTTCTTCAGCCAATAAAGCAAATGAATATCCCGTTCAGGGTGAAATATAAAAATAAAACCTCCACATATTGCTGGGTATTTATCGACAAATAGTTAGGAATAATGATTCCTGTAGAGCCCCGAATAATGCCAAAGACCTATGTAAGGCTTTATGAGAGGGGCAAAAACGTGTTGGCAGAGTATTAGGAAGCCGTGGACATTGTACCCAGTAAGAATCCAATAACTACACATTATAATGTTTTTATTCATTCCTAAGGTACCAGTGAATACAATGTACCCCTGTGGTATACCTTAAGGTATTTTTACAATAACTGTATCCATGTCTTATCCAGAATATTGGTATACCTTAAGAACTCCCTTAAAATTGGTTGAGGTTGAGTGTGCCATCATACCAGGCTGGAATGACGTGGGCAGTCATGAAGCATGCCTCACATTAAATGGGTGAGACCACCTCATCAAATATATATAAATATTGACTGGTCACCTAGCATCATACATTTTGGGTAGGGAGACAGTAGCCCTTCTTAATAATTCCTCACCGCACTCTTTTGTGTTTATCACTGTAAAACCCTGACAGAAGTGGGGTCAGAATTTATGCACACCTCTCAAAACCTTGTGGTACCAGCGAGAAGCTTGCTTGGTATATGGTGTACACTTAGGTAAGTGGGCACCAATCGAGACAACCCTTATGGTGATTTTAGAGGTTTTAGACAACCTTAGAAAGCTCTCTAAGTGGTAGCTGTGGTGAGTAGCCTTCAGGCTTAGTCCAGAAGGAGTGTAAAGCAGCTTTTTTCACCAGAACATAATCTTATAGGTATAGATTAAGTAAAAAAAAACACACAGTGTACTTATAAAAATATGTATTTATTATAAGAAACTAACACATATAGATATCTCCTAACCCGAGATATACTCAATGCACACAATACCTTTTAATAGAAACAGGTAAGTACCACATAATACACAGTGGTTCCCAGGGGGAGACCAAACCATATACTAAAATAGTGGTATATGAACCACGACTCGAGTCAAGATTATACCCAGAAGACGTAGCAGTGCTGGGGACACAAGGAACCACCCAAGGTAAGTAACCAAGAGCCCCACAGAGGCCGTGTGCAAAGTAGGAACACGACCGCGGGATAAATGCAAGTCTATGGGTAAGTCGCAGTTGCAGTTTTAAAGAAGAATGACCCTTCCCAGTGGATCCTGAAGAAACCCCTTAGAAGACAGAAGGTTGGAGAGCCACCCTACCCGTGGATACCCTAGGAACCAAGATACCTATACCAGGTAAGCCGGGTGCATAGGTGTAAAGTGGCATCGGAAACCGCCATCGAACCCAATGGAGGACATCAGGAAGATGCCGCTGCTGAGAAGGTGAAAGTGTCCGGTTGAACCCAAAGGTGTGAAGAACCTGCAAGCAGAGAAGACAGAGTCTATGCAGTGACCAGAAGGCACGGAAGACGAATGCCCACCAATGTCTAGTGTCACTGGAGAGCTGACGGTGACCTTGAAACTGCAGCTGTGGGGACCGGGCAATGCTGTGGAAGACCAGGAGCCAATCATGAGCTGTCCCATGTTGGATGTCCAGAGTTGAAGGGTCGGTGTCTGGCGGGAGCACCAACAAGCCTTGGCAACTCCAACCAACGTGGAAGTTGAAGAAGGTGCAATGTCGGGACCAGCAAGGTCCAGGGGACTCACCACAAGTAGGGGAGTCAGGTTGGGCCCGACCAATCAGGGGAGCCCAAAGAATTCAAAGATGACCCTCAAGAGGACCCACAGGCCGGAGGCACTGGAGTCAGAAGAGGACCTGGAGCAGCTCACCAAAGATGCAAGTCCATGATGCCAGTGATGTGGTGAGGACAAAGATCTTGGTCACTAGAGATGCTTGAGGTTGGGGCTACTTGGATCCCAAAGACCTCGGTGGAAGGAAGCCAACAAGCCTTTGAAACTGCAAGTCAATGTGGTTCACAGGGGTTCGGTTCCTGCGACTCCGACAAGGGATGCAGGACTCAAACTTAGTGTGAGTACAGGGCAGGCCTTGATGGATGTGAAGAACCACCACCTGTGTTGCCGAGCCTTTTAGAGTTCATGGGAGCCCAGGATCAGCAGACTGGTCAGCTTAGTTGTGGTGCCTGCAGATGCAGGGAAGTGACTCCTTCACTTCAGGGGAGATTCCTTCAGGTGTCTTGGATGCCCACAGGCCTTGGAAGATGGACGTTGTAGCAAATGAGCAGGGCGACGAAATCAGGAGCAGCAGAAGTCTTCCTAGTTGCAGCTGTGATGTCCAGAGCGAATCCAGTGAAGTCCATAGTGCCCAGACGGTTGAAGAAAAAGTGGTGTTTGAAATGTATCTTGCCCCATGATGAATAAAGGGACCCAGGTACGCCCTTAAATACCCTAAGGAAAGGGTTGGGACGATTCAGGGGTCCCTCCCAAGGAGGGGCAGGACAAGGGGGAGGATACTCCCCTGTCCTTTGTACAGTTTCCTGCCAGAGCGGGAGCCAACAGCTCCCTGAACTTGTTTGAACTGGACTATGCATGGAGGGCACCAAGTGTGCACTGCAAGCAGTCATTGTGGTTATGGCAAACACCCCCACCCTGGCCAATACACTAAACCCTGTCTCTGAGGTGGTCATACCTCCCTGTGACAGGATACCTATTGTCCTATCTTCCCCTGCCCGAGCTTGGCTCAGCAGCAGGAGGGCAGATACATGTCTCTGGTCGGTAGCAGCCTAGCTTGCTGTCCAAATCTGGAAGACTTGTACCGGGAGCACCGAGGGCCTCCCAAAGGAGATGGTCATCGTGTAGTGACGTGGTGCCGCTCTATATGGTATATGGCTGTCTCACTTACAACCTGGGAGAATGGACTCTGAGGGCTGTAGGGGTATCCTGCACATGCAGGGGCACCCTCACACTTAGAACCAAGCACCCTGCCTTCAGGATTGTAAGGCCTGCCTTAGGTGTGACTTATAGGTTTTAAGTGCAGTGACCTTAGATATAGGTGAACCTATATCTTTCGTAAGTAGTGTTAGCACCAACTTACACAGGCTGCAATGGCAGGCCTGTAGTTACAGTTTGGGTGGTCTACCATGGGGGCATAATACAGGCAAAACCTTTTTTTACATTAGTCTTGGGACCCTTATAATTAAAGTTTTTTCATAGGGCATTTCCCAGAGACTTTTTTAACTCTTAATCACTTCACACATAGCACGCCACTTACTGCTCAAAACCCTGCTCCGCTGTATCTCAGGCGTTGTAGCACAACTGGATTGTGCTAGACAATCCAGTTGGGCCCCGATGATGAAGCATGCCACCTACTAGGTAGGTGGGTGAGGGGTTTCTTTCACAGCAGTTGTGCTCTCCCTCCTTTCACGTTGTTTTCAACAATGACAGCGAAAAAAGTTTGCTCTGAGTCATGAAACTTGTCCATTTTGTTTGATCATATTGTTTTGGGGAAGAGGACAAGTTTTCCTTTTCCTCGCTCTCTTGTTGTTCTCATTTGGCATAATACAGGCTTCAGCCCATGGGGGATCCCTGGTGTACCTATGCCCTGGGTACCTTAGTGCCATATACTAGGGACTGATAAGGTTACACCAGTGTCCAATCTGGGATGTACCTAGGTACTTACCAAACCAATTTAGGAGAAAAAGCACAGAGGTTGTGGTCCTGATTAGCAGGATCCCAGTCAGACTAGTTAGAAACAGCATTACATCAAGCAGAAAGTGGGGATAACCATAAAAGCAGATCCTACTTTCCTACAGTACCCATTTTAGAAAGTTATGCTGTGTGTATTTGTAAATCGCACTATCAACTGCAAGGTTATCCTGGTGCTGAGCAGGCCTGTGTGCCAACTCCTGCTATGGTCTATTGGTTAATTGAAAAGTCAGGTCTTTAGTTTCTTGAGGAATTCATGAAGAGAGAAGGAGGCAGTTCCATGCTTTAGGAGTGGTGGAAAAGAAAGTTTGCGCTCATGATCTGTTTTTGTTTATGCTGAGGATGTGAAAGAAAAGGAGTTCTGGGGAGCGGTGGCATCTGGATGATTGGTGGAAGACTGTTCAGGTAGGTGGGGCCTAAGTTGTGTAGTGCCTTGAATGTGTGTGAGCTTTCAAAATGAGAGCACATGTGTAGTGAGAGCCGGTGGAGCTCCCTGAGTTCTGGCATGAGTTTATTGTGGGGCGGTTGAGGATGAGTATGGCTGCCGAGTTCTGAATGTTTTATCATCTTCTAGTGGATTTCTTGGCATTGAGGGTGTTTCCATTGTTCAACTTGCTGGTAAATAGGGAGTTAGTGACTGAGTGACTGTTTTTATAATGTGTGCTTAGGAGCCATTTGAACATCTTTCTCAACATCTTCAGGATGTGGAAGCAGGATGCAATTATGGCATTGACTTGTGCGGTCATGTCCAGTTTGCTATCGATGATTATCCTGAGGTACCTGGGGTGGGTGCTGATCTGAGTTTGGCCTGCAATGAGTTGGAGTCACATTGTGAAGTGTTCTTGCCGAGGATCACTACTTTTGTCTTGTCAGTGTTGAGCATGAAACAGTTGTTTTTCATCAAGTTAGCAATTTTGGTTATGCAGGCATTGAATGGGTTTCTTGTTTTGGAGTCTTGACTTAGATGGAGAGTATGAGTACTGTGTAATCAGGGTAGGAGAATATGTTGATGTTATATGCATAGATGACATTGGTCCGAGGGATCATGTTGTGTTGAAGATGTGGAGTTGTGTGATGAACCTTAAGGTACTCGACAGATGAGTTTGTAGGCATCCAAGAAGTAAGGTGCCAGGCTGACAGCTTTTGTCCTATCAGTTAGGAAGAAGGAAATACAGCGTACATCCAAGCCTCTTTAAACTGTCAATCTTGTGCAGATTGGTGATGAAGATGTGGTGTGAGATCATGTTAAATAATGCAAAGAGGCCAGGAGAATGCAGGCTGTCTACTCTCCTCTTTCTAGAATCATGCAGATGTAGTATGGGTCGATGATAAGTGCTGCTTCTGCACTATGGCTGCGGATGAGTCCAGAATGTGTGGCGTCAAGGGGCTGGTGGTTGCTGAGGTGGTCAGGGAGGCATCGACTGATTATTTTCTCTAAGACCTTTTTCAGGAATGGTAGGAGGGAGATGGGGCTGTAGTTAGAAAATTTGGGTTGGTCAGAGGATGGTTTCATGAGCAGGGACATGTCATGTTTCCAGGTGTCCGGGAATGTGGCTGAGTCAATAGAGGCATTGAAGATGTGTGTAAGTGCTTCAATAATAAGTAGTTTTAGAAAACAATGGTTCTTACGTGGCCAAAAAGGTCCAAGGAAAAGGTAGTGTCAGAATTAGGGACAATGCACTAGAGTTGAGATTGATAATAAATATCTCAGGGAGCAATAAGTAATATGAACAGGGACATGTAAGTCAAAATAACAATTGTTATTTATTTTATGAGAATATGTAAGAGAAAATTCAGGTGCTCACATAGGAAAGTGACAACAAGCATGAAGTGATAAGTAGGGGTGAGTTTAAAATATAACATCGCAACGGGATCGGTGAATTTTGATGTAGGCTGGGTCTGGCTGAGGTTCAAAGTTCCCCTATATATAGAGGGAATTTTGTTACAGAGGAATTCCAAGAGCTTGATGCAAAGGTTTTGTGAGAGGACGATGTTTCTGGAGGTAACTATATGCTGGTGATAGCATCTTAGTGCTGATTTGAAGATATCTTTATCTGTGGTGTCTTAGTCTTAACTTGTTCTTTATTTGTGCTCTAGTTGCTTACAGTGGCCCTTCAACAGCTGGAGTTCTGATGTGTACAGGCTGGCCTCTGGTCATGCTCTCCCCATTTGGTTGAACTTGGGGGGAGCCAGGGTGTTGGCACATGAGGTCATCTAGTTGTTGAGGTTCTTGATGGATTTTGGCAAGCTGCTGGTGTGCTCTAGTCAGTGCACCGAGAGGGCAGAAACCTACTCCTCTTCTGTGATGCTTTTTCAGCTCTGGTGAGTGATTCCAATGCTGGTAGATCTGTGGTGGTGCGGTATGGGTATGCTAAAACCTTTCAGGTCATAGTTGCTAGTTTTTTGATGGTGATGTTTATGAATGAAGAGAAAGTGAGTCTGATAGGTGTCCGGAGTGGTGGGTGGGTTCAGTAACATTCTGGGTAAGGCCGAGGTTTCTGAGATTTTCTAGAAGGGCTTTAGAGTTTGAGTCAGTGTGGTCTTTTAGGTGAAAGTTAAGCTCTCCAAAGAGGATGAAAGTGCTGGTGTTGATGATGAAGTATGCAACAAAGTCCACAATGTCACTGGTGCTGGGTCCTGGTGGTCTGTATATGAGTGCGCCGCCCAGGGAGAAAATATGTGTTTTGAATATCTTAAACATTAATTGTTCCATGTAGCTGGTGGGGGTGTCCGAGTAGGCGGTGCAGCTGATAATATTTTTTTATTTGATGCCAAGTCCACCTTTGGGTTTGTGCTCATGATGTGCCTTGAGATCTTGTAGATGGTAGAGATGTCTGATGCAGATGATGGATTTAACCATGATTCCCGGAGGACAAGCAGGTCCAGAGCATGGTCGTGCAGCATGTCTCACATATCCGTGAAATGCTTGGTGAGCAAGCGGGTGTTGAGGACCATGCATGCAAGCGTGGCATGATGTATGGGTGGGGTTTGGTCTTCGTGAGCATGAGTGGGTGGATAGGTTGTGTTAGTATGAACAAGTGGGGTCCCTGGTGCTGTTGGTGTGGAAGTGGTGGGTTTAGGTTGTGGGAAAGTGCATGAGAACTTGCAGGAGGAGAATGTGATCATTCCTTCCATGTTGCGTGGTGTGGCAGCAGTGCAGCAAATGGCGGTCGGGGTTGAAAGCACAGATGAGCATGGCATGGTAGTGGTGAGTAGGGGAGAACCAGTGTTCCTGATGGTAGCATGTCCGTGCTGCAGCAGATATTAAGTAGGTCCTAGGAGGAAGGGAAGGAGTGTAGGGATCTGTTGACAGGAAAACAGTGATGTCACTTCTTGTGCAGATGGAAGAAGGGAAATTCACATCTAAAAATCTAATTCAATGAGGTAATCATTTTAATGTTTCAAAACCGCTGAGGGCTGGTATGAACCCATTGGATAAGGAAATGAGTGATATGCCACCCATGCAGTCAAGGGTATAGTATATCAGTTTCATTCTTCATTTAATCACTTTTTAAACAGCAGTCACCCACCCCCCCACAAAAACTGAAAAGAAAAACATTCATAGCCATCTTTGCAGAAACTGTTCCGCAATCAACTGACAGTCACTAAAACCCAGCTACAATCACCATCATTCTTGTCTAAAACTGCTCTACTATGGATATAGAGAAAGTCAATAGTAAAGAGAACTCCAGGCAGCTACAAAGTCGCATGTTTTAGAAACAATGGTCTCGCGCTTTTGGAGGTTTTTGTGGTACGAAATGTGGTCAGCAGTGCAAGATGATCTATTGTATGATGATAGGGATTCACTGCATTACACAGTGTGCCATAATTTTCTAAGATACAATGCCCAATATTAAGGGAATCAGCAACCATTAGAAGCTCTTGTGTTGAATATAGCTCAGGAATTATGAATAAAGCCAATGAACAAATACTATCTTAGCTTAGAAGGATGCTGTCTGTATCATTTATTTTTTTCATTTCATATCTTTATGCGATCAAGTTAAAAATGATCATAAAAGTACAAATGAATTCTTCATCATAACATTGTACAGATTTTTGTTTGTAAAAATTACAGATACTTCAGCATGATTCTAGAATACAAACATAGATGCATTAAAATCTTTAAAACATCAGAAACCATTTCATATACATGCAATCCTCTTCCTCTTCCTCATACAGGCCCATAAGAATGACGCTACTGAGTAGCAAACCAAAAGGTCAGGTAATGATTTTAAGAAGAAGAGTGCCACCCGACACTGCTTAAAATTTATTTTCTTTAAAATTGGTTTTAAGTAATCATTTCTTTCATTCTTATATAGCCTGCAGAATAAAACTAAATGCAATTCGGTTTGGGATGACAGGTTATCACAAGGGCATGTCCTAAGCTCGGAATGATTATATGTTTTTTCCGGGTACCCTAGCATAAGAGGGATCAAGTTAGTGTGGAACCTAAGTAATATAAATCTGTGTTGGGTCCTATTTACATTCGCTAAATAAGAGAATCCCCCTTATATTAATGGTGGATTGAGGCTGTATATACGGACAGTGTGTTTCTCTTTTTGCTGTTCTCTGCGATTGCACTCAGATATTAGTAGGAACATGTTGGCAACCTTCTGCTTGGAGACCTTCTTACAGGTCAATGGATCTTTAAATAATTCATGGAGGCCAATCTCCCTTAGCACTGTCTCTACATAACTAAGCCACCTAGACCTTTTCCACGTATCCATGGTTATGCAACTCCTTATTATTGATTGAGTAAGTGGCACTGTATCTCTTCTCCATATTGCTGTCTGTATCAGTTCTCAGAACATTTAGAGTCCCCCTGCATTTACCTTGTTTTCAATTATATGATGAAGCTACATACAACCTTGAAAACAAAGAACATGCAGGAGAACTGAATACTGTTATCACCAGTGTCATCAGTCATTCTTTTCAGGAAGAGAAAACACTCAATGGGTTAAAAAATACACTTTGATGAGACCCTTCCTTTGAAAAGCCAGCCTTAAAGCTACCAGACACAACATCATCCCAAAGAAGGGGCCCTCACCAAATACCGATCCTGCAAAAGGTTGTAATTCCCAACAGTCACCCCACCTAGAATCTGATTAATCGCTTGGTGGGAAGCACTAAGGGCGAAGTGACGCATCGCTGCGTGAAAGCAGTGATGCGTCACTTCTCAGTGCGCCCTCCTTGCAAAATAATGGATGCGTCATATTTACTGTATGACGCATCATGTTGCAAGGAGTTACAGATACGTCAGTATTTCTGATGTATCTGTAGGCGCAAAAGTGACACATTTCTGGAGTGTGTCACAAAAGTGACGCAACTCCAGCAATTTGTCCTTTCACATGGGGCAAGGGCCTGCGTCAGTCTTACACCTGCTTTGAGGCAGGCGTAAGATATTGATGCATTTACACCCGAGAAGTGGCGCAGTGAAATCTCGTAGATTTCACTGCATCACTTCTATGAGGCTTACTTACGTGGGCATGCCAACCTTTCATACATTATACTTGACGCAGGTATAATGTAGCGCAGGGGTTTGCAAAGTGACTCATCTGCTTAGATGCGTCACTTTGTGAATAGGGTGCAACAGGAGGCATGTTTTACGCCGCCGATGCGTCACGAAAAGCGGCGCAAGAGAAGCGCAAAACTGTTGCAAGGCCTCATAAATAAAGCCCTAAGGGTTTAGACCAGGCCAAATAACTGATCGGGCTTTTTTACATGTAAGGGGATACTGTCAAAGGAACAACTGTTTTTCTGATGCTTTGCAACCTGTTGTTTTCATTACATTACTGTAATATGTGATGGAACTAGGTTGACTCATGTTTGTTCATCTTTTTCAAGGAAAGCATCAGAGCGTGTTGCAGAAGGAATGCAGAGGTGTGGGGTGCAGTGAGCATGGAGCTGTGGATGCCATTTGGGATCCAAGGAGAGGACAGATCACCCAAGACATTGTGGGGTCCCCATCAGGTCTCATCATCTTCACCTGCCCGCCGGACTACCTACTCGGCCTTTTGTTTGAAGATCCAAGACCCCATGATATAAACATATTGAAAGGCAAGGGATCAAAACTAACCCACAGTTAATAGATGTTTGCTTATAAAAAATACACCCGGGAAAGATGACAGAGGTCTTTTATGAAAATTGTGTGAACAAGCCCCTATCACTATATATAACTGTAGTATACAAAGGCTTACCTAGAAATTTAGACCACATGGTAATGAATCAGTGTCTTAGTTAGCCAAAAATCTAATGTAAAGAGATGTTTTAATTCATCACCATAGATAAAGTGTAATTTAAAAAAAAGGTTAAAAGCTTATTAGTCAGTGATTCAAAAGTCAGAAGAATGCAATAATTTCTTTTTGTGTGAAGTATGGAAGATCGGTAAGTGATCGCAAAGAAACACAAGTTTCTTAAATGTCTCTCAACATTTTTTAGAAAAGGTAATGGAGTTCTACTTACTTTAGATTATATATTTTTTAGCCTCACTTAGGATAATACATGGAAATGACTCCTAAAGAAAAATAACAGAATTTGTTTGAGAGATAGTGTAAAAAAAGAGAGAAAGATTTTAAATCAACCATGAGTCCACCGTTGTAGACAGATATATCAAGATTATATCCTGTCTGGTTTATTATGTTGTTTTGTATGTTAAGAAATGCCCTGCACTTTTAAATGATAGAAATATACATTATATCCAAAGGTTGCCAATACACTGTTGACATTTAGCAAACTTGTGGTTAGTATCCAGCAGTAATCATAACCAAACAAAACAAAGTAATATTTAGGTTTAAATCAGGAAATATTTTAAAAAAATTATTCTCAGTGAATTAGCAGTAAAGACAATAGGGTAAAATGTATAATCAAAGCCATCAATAAGTGGAGTGAGACACGTCAGCCATTTGCCCACCACATTCAATAGCTACTCAAAAAGCTGCGATAGTTAACCTATACTGCTTGGTATGTTTGTAACAATGGCGACCGTAATTAGTCGAGCAAGACTTACAATGATGTTCGAATTCAGTGATACATACAAAATGACGGTACTCCATTAGGAAAACTGCATTAGGAATGATTACGTTAGAATAGAAAAATATTCTGCAGACACCGATCAGTGTTTTTAGCGGCAAACACACTAGGGCAATGTGTGTAGTCAAGGCCGTCATTCCGTAGAGTAACATGTGTTGGCCTAGTCCAGTTCCTCTGTATGTGACAGTCTTTGTTTGTGATGTTATTGGAAGTGGGTATTCAGACTTTGATGATAAGTTGACTTTTATTAATATATGTTATCAATGTTATATGAGGACTTTGTTTTGAACCGTATATATATATATATATATTTTGTGTTTTCACATAAAATCAAAAAGAAGGAATCCACCTAGATAGCTGAATTCATTTCAACAGATAGATAGATGCATATATTGCTTGATTTGATTTGTGATGTGATGATAAGCTATCTGAAACAAATGAGAAATTGAAACAGACTTTTCAGAAAAATAATACCCTTAAAGGCCCCATTATCTGACTAACTTTGACTACCCAAGCCCACAAGGGTACAGAGAGTTGCCCAAAGTTTGAAAAATATTTCTAGTGCAGGCATTGTCTGTTTTGGGTCACTTCTACTAGTGGTTATATTGGCTTATGTGTTTTAGCTACCATATTTAGCCTTCTACACGTCTAAGGCTGATACTCTCTCTTACAGCGATGAATACATACTTGAAATAGCAAGTGGGGACTCAGGGACTGCTAACTCATCAATGATATTAAAAAGATTTAGCTCATCTCGAAAGAGAAAAAAGAAACTAGTGAGAACTGAATTGCATGTAAAATTTCTCAGAGACTGTCTAAATGCAAATATCATCCCGACAGGGTCACAAATCAGAAACATTCCAATCATCTTCTCAGAAAATGAGGAATTTAAAGTAGGATTTCGTTATCCAGCAAACAAATGTTCACGGACCTGGATGGGATGGTCCAATGCATTGAGACAGCTCTTAAGCATATTAAAATATAGATTAAAGAAATTGAAGATTTAGAGAAAAAATCCGTTCTGACTCAACCGTAGCCAATTAAAGGGCATTTTTAGGGGCTTCTTACGAGTCTGGCAGTCCACAACCAATTAATCAATTAGGGATTTGTAGAGCTAACTACTCACCCGTGAGGGTCTCAGGTGCTTGGAGGAGGGGGCTTTCTGGCTGCTTGCAGTGTGGGGTTTGTCTGATGCTGACAGGGAGTTCATTCCAGGTCTTGGCCGCGATGTAGGAGAAGGATCTGGCTCCCATTCTGGCTCTGTGTATGCGGGGGATTTTGGCCAAGGCTAGGTCAGCGGAGGTTTCTCTTGGAAGCGTAGAAGGAGATTCTTTCGTTGAGGTATTGGGGTCTGGTATTGTGGAGGGCTTTGTAGGTGTGTGTGAGCAGCTTGAAGGTCACTCTTTTTTTGACAGGGAGCCAGTAGAGGTCTCAGGAGCCAGTAGAGGTTTCATACAGGGCTGGACTGGGAACCAAAACCGTCCCTGGCAAAGAGCTCGGACAGCCCCTCGGGGGTTTTGGGGGCGAGGTAGAGATGTTTGCCAGGGCCGGTTTCGTGCGATTTCATTACAGCGGCCGATATTGCAGCTACGCTGCAAAAACGGCCCTGTAACAAAATCGGCCCGAGGTGCCCAAAACCGGCCCCCAACCCTAGGTGCCCACTACAGCCAGTCCGGCCCTGGTATCATAGGTTCTGGGTGATGTGGTCTTGTCATGGGGACAAATCTGGCTGCTGCTTTCTGGATGGTCTGGAGTTTGTGGAGTAGAGATCTGTTGATTCCAGTGAAGAGGGTGTTTCCGTAGTCCAGCCTGCTGGTGATAAGTGCGTGGGTGATGGTCTTCCTGGATTCAGGAGGACCCATTTGAAGTTCTTGCAGAGTATGTGGATGGTGTTAAAGCATCTGGAGGATACAGCGTTGATATGTTGATTCATGGTGAGGGAGGAGTTGAGTATGATGCCGAGGGTTTGGGTGTGGTCCATGGGTCTAGGAGGGTTGACGAAGGGAACTGGGGGCCACCAGGTGTCATCCCGTGTGGAGGGGGTGGATCCGAGTGTGAGGACTTCCGTTTTCTCTGAGTTAAGCTTCAGGCACCTGCTGCTCATCCAGGATGCGACGTCCATCATTCCTTCCTGGTAGTTGTTGCTTGTGATGTCAGGATCCTTGGTGAGGGAGAGGATGAGCTGGGTGTCATCGGCATGGGATACTATGCTGAGTCTGTGTTTTCTGACAATGGTTGCAAGGGGGGCCATGTAGATGCTGAAGAGCGTGGGGCTAAGGTAGGATCCTTGGGTTACTCCACATCAGATTTCTGTGGGTTCGGAAAGGAAGGGCGGGAGTCTTAATCTTTGAGTTCAGCCGGTGAGGAAGGAGCGGATCCAGTGTAGGGCAGTTCTCTGTATGTTGGGGTTGTGGAGCCTGGAAGCTAGTGTGCGGTTGGAGACAGTGTCATAGGCTGCGAGAGGTCTAGTAGAATGAGGACTGCAATATGGCCTTGGTCGTGGAGTGTGCAGATGTTATCCGTGGCAGCGAGTACGGCAGTCTCGGTGCAGTGGTTGCTGCGGAAGCCAGATAGAGATGTGTCGAGGATGGTATTGGTTTCAATGAAGTTCGTTAGCTGGATGTTGACGATCTTCTCTGTGACTTTCACGGTGAAGGGAAGGAGAGAGATGGGACTTTAGTTCTTAAGGTCCATTGGATCTGAGGAGGGCTTCTTGAGGACTTCTTCGCAGTTCCAGTTGTAAGGGAATGTGCCTGTTTCGAGGGTGCAGTTGATTGTCCCTCGTAGTTCTGATGCAATGGCGGAGGCGGCCCTCTTGAAGATGTGCTATGGGTAGGGGTCAGTGGGAGCTACGGAGTGAAAGGTCCTTATTGTCTTTGTGGTGTCTTCTGTGGTCTTCTGTGATGACAGGGGTCCAGGCGAGGATGGTCAGCTTAGTGGTGTTGATGGTGGAAGGTGTTGGGCCGGTGCCTTGGTCGTGTTTGTCGAAGTTGTCGTAGAGTGTCCTGATCTTGAGGTGGAAGAAGGAGCTGAGTTTGTTGCAGAGGTCCTGGGAGGGGGCGATGTCAGAGTTCTTGCTGGGGGGGAGGGTCTGGTGATTCTCGTATGATGTTGAAGAGTTCCTTGGAGTTGCTGGAGTTGGAGAGGATTCTGTCCTGGATAAAGTTCCTCTTCGTAGATCTGATGAGTTGGTGGTGTGCTGTAATGACGGTCCTGTAGGCGGTGCGTGCTTCAGGGGTTTTGCTGTTCCTCCATGCTTTCTGGAGTCATTGACAGGAGCGCTTGGATTCTCGGAGGTCCATGGTGAACCAAGTGGATTTCGTAGTGTGTTGTCTGTTGGTGTTCTGGATGGGTGCAAGCTTATTGAAGCAGTTGGCGATCCATTTGTGGAGTTCGTTGGCTGTAGAATTGGTGTCGTCCGTGGTGGGGAGAAGTGCAACTGAGAGCAGAGTCGAGGTGCTCTTTGTGATCTTGCTCCAGTTTCTGTGTGGCAGGCATGGTGTTTGCTTGTGTGTGGTGGGTTTCGAGAAGGAGAAGTGGATGCAGAGGTGGTCTGTCCAGAGGGGTTGCGTGGTGTGACTGAAGTGGATGTTGATAGGGTAAAAAAATGCGCTTGAATGGGGGGGTTGTCAAGAAAAAAACAAAAGAGTCCATAGACTACTAAACGATCTCCAGTGCACTGGGAAAGTAGCCACAATCCATACAAACAAGGAGTAACAAACTCCTGGCTAACCTGATGCTGACTGACGTCCTCAAGAACTCCCAGGACAAGGATTGATGCACGTCTGTTCCAGCCGGAACAGATAGAATCCTCGAGGTCAAAGTATCAACGCGATCTCCACAAAGCAGGAAACTGTCTCTGCAGCAGAACGCCAGGACACCGACAGCTGGAATGCTTCTGGAGGCCAAAACTGGAAATGAACCCAACCAAGGAGGGAACAGGAGGCGGCCCTAAAATACGCCCCATGTCTTCTACCGCGGCTGTGCTGGGAATTGGAAATGCAGCACACGGAAGGAAAAAAACGGAACAAAGCCACTGTCCGCACCTCCATCCATGGGAGCAGGAGCAAAGAAAGAGAAAAGAGAACCACCACCAATCGGAAAACTTACAAACAGCCTAGGTAAGGACAGAGAACGGCATTCAGACCGCAACACACTATCCGATGCAACCACACCTCTGAACTCACCTGGTCAGACCACTCCATTGTGCGCTTCACCATCGCTAGACATGCCCACACTCTCCCCAACAGATGCAGCATCCCCTTCCACAGCTGATATAAGGTCACTCAGCAAAATTGGACTGAAGCCTTCAGCATCACACAGCCCAAAGACATTATCAAGTTGGGCCACGCAGTACAGAAGTTCAACAACTGGATCAACAGCTCTGCCGACCAAGTCACTCCCACCAAACCAGCTAAAATGTACAGACCCTCCAAACAAGCTAGCTTGTACACCCTAGAACTCACGTTGTAAAAATTCAGGTGCGAACAACTTGAAAGAAGATGGTACACCAGCGGGAACCACACCAATAAAGCCATCTTCAAAGCAGCCCTCAATGACCACCATTGACATTTCAAAGTGGCAAAGAGTCAGGCCCTGACCCATCGGATTGACAGCAGCACCAACCAAACCAAGGAACTCTTCACCATCGTCAGAGAGTTCACCTGCCCGTCAGCCACCAAATACTCAATCCCCTCATCACAGGAACTCACGTATGTCAAACACTTCCACAACAAGATTTCAACCATCTATAAGGACTTCGATCCCCAATCCTCCAACTTCCTCAACCTCCTCTCAACCACCACTGCCAACCACCCGCTTCCCACATGGAAACAACTCAGCTCACGAACGCAGCTACCCTTATGAACTCAATCCACTAGGGAGCACCCACTGACCCCTGCCACACCGACTCTTGTCTTCAGCCTTAGAAGAGACGAGTTCAGCTGCGAACTTACCACTACCATCAATGCCTCTATAGCCATAGCCACCTTTCCTGACACCTAGAAATTTGCAGAGGTGAGACCTCTCCTCAGGAAACCCTTGGTAGACCTCAACGAACTCAAGAACTACCATCTAATCGCCCTACTCCTGTTCCCGACAAAAATCCAGGAGAAGACCATCAACCTCCAACTCACCGAACACCTGAAGAGAAACAGCCTACTAGACCCCTACCAATCAGGATTAAGAACCAACCTCTGCATCATCCTAGGCAGGACAGCTGCTTGCAGCTCACTTTTGCCAAAATAATGAGCAGCGATGCCTCACATTTATGCAACACAGAATTTTAGTTTTTCTGTACTCAGATGATATTAATCTGTGAGGGACCTGCATATACATCTAAACTCTCTCATTGGGGAATTCACAGGATTTGGACGCTTGAAATGGCAAGTCTACACTGACTCCTCACCATGCTTCTACATGCTCCGCAAAATCTTTAAGTAGCTCTCCATCACCACCAGGAAGACGGTTACGCATGCCCTCATCACCAGCCAACTGGACCACGGCAACACACTAAGCAGGCACCACCACCAAACTCATGCAAAGACTCCAGATGACCCAGAATGCAGCCGCCAGACTGATCTTCAACCTGTCCAAAAGAACCCACTTCACCTAATACCTGAAGGACCTCCACTGGCTCCCAGTCTAGAAGATATGCCATTTCAAGCTACTGACCCACACCTTCACAACGAAGGACCCATCTATTCAAACCACCATCTGAACCTCCACAATCCCCCCAGGAACCTCAGCTCCACATACCTCACCTTCATACAGATCCCTTGCATACGCCGTAGACGCGTGATAGGGTCCTGCTTTTCCCTTCTCACCACCAAAGCCTGAAACACCTTCCTGCTCCACCTCTGCACCCTGCCCTTGCTGACTGACTTTAGTAAGGGGCTCAAAACCTGGCTCTTTGAATGAGACCTACAGCAAGCGGCTGATTTCCCTCACGGGTGACAAGCCCTCCATCTACAAATGATGAATGATTGATAACAGCGAAGCTCTTCTTGAGATTAATAATCTCCCTACAGTATCACGGCTGGTATGAAAACCAACAAACGGTACTCTGTCTAACAAATTCAAAAAATAATTTGGAAACATTGGAGTCTGTTGAAAGGTGCTCCAGCATTCAGTGATAAAGCACTATTTGCCTTTAAAAGGAGTTCTAATCTCAAGAACAGATTAGTTCGAGCATTTGAAGAGCCAGATTTTTCCACAATCCAAAAAATGTTTCCCCTTCCATCTGTTAAAGGTCACTTCAAAAGCAATAATTGTGTAGTATGTTGCACAACTAAAACAATCAAAAATTACTGGATAAATGGACAGCAAATTGAAGTAAAAAAGTTTCGAACTGCAGCACGAACAATGTTATATATGCTTAGAGTGTCCCTGTGGCCTTTTCGATATTGGAAAAACAACTCAACCAAGATGGTAAAGCATAGTACAGTAACAATCTAGAATAGATGTAAGGTTGATCATGCATCGCCAGTGGATCACTATACACAATGCAAATATCAAGAAAAAAAATTGGCATGTGGGTGATTGGTGTAATTAAGCAATCAATCCAAGATATCCAGCAATGTTGTCCATATGCTGACAATCAAAGAGAAACGTTGGATTTGTAAAACTAATAATGTACGTGAAGGTCTGAACACAACTGTTGAGTGGCAAACTCTAGCTGCAATGTGTTAGATGTCCAATATATGTCTTTCTGACATGTGTATCCTCTTACAACAATCTTAAGGATATCTGGATTCAAATTATTGATGTTTTCAGATAACTATAAGAATCTGTTTTTATCTAGGGCAAATTTGCACCACTAACTTATATGTATACTGTCCAAAATAATTTTGTAATAACTTAAAATGTGCTACTTTTTGTAAGAGCAATGTGTTACCTTTTATCTTACATGTACTACTACACCAATTTCTGTGATATTGTAAATTTAAGAAAATACTATGTACTAATTCAGACTTCTAAGTTGCTGGTACCCACAAAACAAAAATATATCTTTGTGCATAGATGCAGGGGCTAACAAAGAGACATTGTTTATATCCCGTTGGAGAGATGAATTGGACACATTCACAGTAGAGCATCTTGATCCACTACTTTATTGTATGATTAAATAGAATGAATCAAATTTGGCTGTTTTCATGTTATTTGACTTTGCTTTGCAAATTGATAAATTTCGATTATGATGCTGACAAATTTAGTTTCTGTCATCTGAACTATATATTAACCAAATCCCCCCGTATTTATATAGGAATCTTTCTACACAGGGTGTATTCATACTTACATTTCTTAACTAACATTACAATGCTTTATTCTTTTGCCTGAAACTAACATTTATACTAATATGGAAATTCAACCTTTTTTTTGAAATCATCGCCATTAAAAGAAGGCAGACTCTAAAATGACCTATTTTCAACATTCTGTATTAACAAGTCATCTCCGGTCTTCTTGTCGCGTCTGTCTCCAGCAGAATGATGCACAAGGCTGTTGATAGACATCACGGCGACTGATGCAGAAAGGTAGAAATTACTTGGTCAGAGGTAGCTATAACCTGTCTTCAATTCATAGAAGCTATTCAAGTATACATTACTGAAAATGGTTTCTAAGAGATATTCTCTTCAGCGCAGTACCATCGCCACATATGTAATCATACTCATGTGTATTAACCCTTCAATTTAAATGTCATTTCAAGTAATGCATTTAATTAAATGTGGCTGCCTCTGTTAGAAGCATGGCAAAAGGTATATTGTGCATTGTACTATTGAAAGCGGTGACTGGAGATATATGTTCCTTAACATAGTACTGTCACCTCAGATGTAAACATAGGTGTATTTACCTCTCAATTTTAACCACATTGTCAGTAGCGTTTTAATAAATGTGGCCACACTGGTTAAAACAAGTCAAACAGTAGGAAGTTTCTTTAGGACAACAGCAACGCTTTGTAATCAACTGCCATTTGCCCTAAAAACAGCACCTTCACTGCTCAGTTTCACAAAGGGCCTAAAAACCTGGTTATTTATACAAGCCGGTTAAGAAGCTTTTCACAGCTTTCGTCTATAGCAGTAATCTCCACCCCTGCTGTACCTGTCTCAGCTTTCTATAGCGCCAAGAGGCTCTCGGGCATTAGTTGCGCTCTACAAGTTTTATTTACATTACATTACATTAACTACAGCAGCTTTGTGTTTATTTATTTAACATTATGAACAAATGGCAGACACATCTTAGTCAACTGAATGACGGCATTGGCTACACACATTGCCCTGATGTGTTTGCTGCTAAAACGCTGAATGGCATATACAAATTATTTTTACATTCTCACATAATCATTTTTAATGCATTTGCTTACAAAGTACTGTAATTTTGTATGTACCCCTCAATTTAAACATCATAGTAAGTAGCGCTCGACTAATTGTGGCCGCCATTGCTACAAACATACCAAGCATTACAGGTTAACCTCCACAGATTTTTGAGTAGCAGTTGCATGTTGTGGGCAAATGGCTAATGTGCCTTGCTCAACTTAATGACAGCTTTGATTATAAATATTACCCTAATGTCTTTACTGCCAATACATAGAGTGACATTTTTGGAATATTTCCCGATTTACACTTAATTATCACCAAGCACTTCGTTTTACGTGGTGATGATTAGTGATGGATACTATCCACAAGTTTGCACAATTTCAATAGTGCAATGATAGCCTTTGGATAGAATGTGCACAGTGCATCATTCTGGTACAATATATGATTCTATCATTTTAAAGTGCAGGGCATTTCTTTACATACAAAACAACATAAAAAAACAGACAGGATATAATCTTGATTTAAAATGTTTCTCTCTTTTTTTTACACTATCTCTCAAACAAATTCTTTTATTTTTCTTTGGGAATAATTTCCATTTCTTATCCTAAATGAGGCTAAATAATATGTAATTGGAAGTAAGTAGAATTCCATGACCTTTTCTCAAAAATGTTGAGAGACCATTTAGGAAACTTGTGTTTCTTGGCGATCACTTACCTATCTTCCATACTTCAGACAGAAATAAATGATTGCATTGTTCTGATTTTCGACTCACTGGCTAATAAGCTTTTAACTTTTTTTAAAATTACACTTTATCTATGGTGATTGATTAATATGGCTCTTCACGCTAGATATCTGGCTAAATAAGACACTGATCAGTTACCATGTGTTCTATATTTCTAGGTAAGCCTCCTCTACTACAGTTATATATATAGTGATAGGTGCTTGTTTGCACTATTGTGATAAAATACCTCTGTCACCTTTTCCAGGTGTCTTTCCTGTAAGCTATTATCTATTACTTTGGGTTAGTTTTTATCCTGTGTCGTTCAATTTGTTTTTTCAGGGGGGTCTTGTATCTTCAGACAAATTTGGTGTCCTGAGGACAGTCTCACAGATTATTTCTAGAGATCTAGTTCTTATGTAAAGGACAGTCTCCATTTGTGATGTTAGAGGAAGTGGGTATTCAGACATTGATGACTAGTTGACTTTCATTTACGATAATTATCATACCTGTTATCGATGTTATAAGAGGACTTTGTTTGGAACTCCTAATATATCGTTTGTGTTTTTGACATAAAATCAAAAAGAAGTATTATACCTGGCTAACTGAATTCATTCAAAGAGATAGAAAGATGCATATATTGCTTGAATTGATTTGTGATGTGATGATGAAACATCTGAAAAAAAAGAGAAATTGAAACAAACATTTCTTAAAACTAAGGGGCCAATTACGGTGGCGGAAGGCCCGCCACTGCCAGCCATGCAGAGGCGGGCCCTCCGCCATCAGACGTGGATTCCCCGGACGTCAAATTAGGATGGTGAGGGAATCCTCAGTGCAGCATGGTGGTCACAAAGACCGCCCGCCACTGTTCCGCAAGGTGGTCCTTTTCTGCCCGCCTTGCGGAACCGAAACATGGGGAATCCTTGTGGCAGATTACGATATCCCTTTCCGCCAGTCATTTTGCTGCGGTCATCTTGCCACAAAAAGACAGGTGGAAACGGATTTGGGGGCCCGTTGCGGGCCCCCCTTGTGTTGGGGGGCAGTGGTGCACTGGGGGGGTACCCAAGGTACCCCCTTGCATTTCCCTGCACTGAGTGGCAGGCACCGCATGGTGCCTACCACGTAGTGCAGGTAAAGGCACTACATGCATTTTTACTATTGAGGAACCATTATCTGACTAACGTCACCTACCCAAGCCCACAAACGTATATTGGGTTGGCCATGTTTTGATATATATGCATAGTGTAGACTTTGTCAGTTTTTGGCTAATTATACTAGTGGGTATATGTGTTTATGTGTTTTAGTTACCAGATTTAGCCTTCTACATGTCTGAGGCTGATACTGTCTCCTACACCAAGGAATACAAACTAAGGGGCTCATTACGATGACAGACGGAAGCCCATCCGCACTGGTGGCAGTGGCGGAAAACGTTCATTTCCCCGTTCCAGGTGCGGTCATTGCGGCCACCGAATTACAATGGTCCAACAAAGGCCATTTTCCGTCGTCTGCGGTCTTTCAGTCTCCGCACGTTTTTTGCATACGGAAGAGCGGTTGATGGAGCGAACAGATCAAGACCGGTGTGCGGAAACACGTTCCGTCCATCAACCAGATTACGATGTTGCAAACAGCCCTTCCCACCGCTGTGTAAAAACCACCACGTTGCCGATGGCAGAAACACAACAACGGAGAGGAAGAGCCGATACTGAACCCTTCTAAACCACCGGAGCCGCTATGGATACTGAGCTGCAGGCCTTCCCGCTGCTCTACCTGCTGCACCTCTGGCAGATGAGATGCTGCCGCGCTCAAAAGCAGAGGTACGTACCAAACATCGCCACGCATGCAAACCCTGAACAACTCCAACTCCCAGCAAGCGTGGTGTGACCACGATGAATGTGGCACCCTGCCAAATACAAAGTGCGAGGCCCACCCAACTCTCATGAGTGACCCTCGGTGCCCGTGAAGGCAATTGGGGCCAATGAAGAGCCCCGCAGTTGCAGAGCGTGCACACCGCAATATCAATAAAATGTACGCCGAAGGCTCCCATTGACTGATGGCTCATTCGCATAGGGTTGCCACACTGCGCCGGCCTGGAAGCTGCGACCGCAACCCTGCATCATTCAGTTGGGGCCAATGTGTACCATCACTGTGGATGCCAGCTACCGCGCATGCAAACATGGCATCACACATCACAAATCATTTGCCTAAAGTGATTGGTGCACCCCATGTGTAATGTTATGGGGCATGAGGCCCCATGCATATAAAATAACCACACAGACACTGTACATGTATAGGAGAACTGGCCCAGGGCATGTGCATCCGGTCCCATTTGTTGGCAGGGTCACATGTTCAGTGACATCTGTGCTGGGTGGCTGTGGGGTGTGGGGTAAGCCAGTCCTCTTCCAGTGACTGGTACATCAGAACAACTAGAACAGTGACCAGCTGGTCACTACACTGTGAAGGTATGAGAAAGTGTGACCCTGGAGTCAAGTCTTCACACACATGATATGTAAGGGTTGCCGACAATTTCTGTTCCACTCACGGAACTTGCGAAATTTCGACATTTTCACGTTCCGCGCGGAACGCGAAAATGTCGAAACGTATGCGATCCGCGGCAGAACGGAAATATTCAGGGCAGGATTAATTCTGGCACGATGCTCCTGTCATTAAACCTCAACAGGAAGCACTTACAGATATAAATAAAGCAGGTGCCCGAGCTGAATGTCAAATTCAGTAACGCATTAATCAGCACAAAAGATTCGTGAGCACGATGGAGGCTAGGCAGGTGTGCTTTCTCCCCATATCTACCGTCAACAATTTGCTGTAATCCTTGATGGACCTCTGTGCACCCATGAGTTTCTCGAGCGCAATCCCCGTGTTGTTCCTGACACCAGGAGGTTCTGTCTCCTCATCTGCTGCTCTGATCAGTCTCTGGCCCTTTATAAACAAGAGGCATGTGAACTGCATGGAAGCCCCGCCCGTTTGGCCCCAGCCCACACACCAGCGGTGTGCAACATCTTCCCGCCCTTTCCCCACTATGATGGACAGATCACTCGAGGGACCCCGGTGCCCGTCGGCACAGTGGCAAAGTTACAGACACACATGGTCACGGGAGACAACTCTTCTGGCCCTTTACCCAGCTGAAGTGTAGGAAAACCACTATACATTTACCCAACGAGGTAGCACTTACTGATTAGCCAGTAGAAAGTACTCCAGTTGAGTAGAGGTATTGCACAAAAAGGTGGCATCCTCTTGGGTAAATATGCAGGGCAGTATTCATTCTGGCACGATGCTCCTGTCACAAAAATTAAACCTCAACAGGAAGCACTTACAGATATAAATAAAGCAGGTGCCCGAGTTGAAGGTCAAATTCAGTAACGCATTAATTAGCCCAAAATCTCCGCGAGCATGCAAAATTTTGCGTGTTCGAAGAGATTTTTTGCCGTTTCGCGAAATTTTGCGAAAGGCAATTTCGCAAATTCCGCCCACCCCTATTGATATGTCCAAGAAAGGAGAGTTTGAAATTAGACACATTGTCATGCCTCGTGGCCTGCATGGCCTGAAATGAGGGAAGGAGTCAAAAAGGACAAAGGTCTCTCGCACTGTACCAATGTTGTGTAATGAAACATCCAACCTGTGAACATCTCTTGTATATCCCTTGACATATGACTGGTGTCTCTTGGCCAGGGGTTGTCTTGTGAAGGGCCAGTGATGTAGGCAGACAATTAAAGGTGTCCATTGTCTGCAAATCAGACATACTTGTAATCCCTAGCACTTCCAACACATGTACTGGTGTGGCGTGCAGTGTGCCTAGCTGCCATTGCCTGTAAATGTTCTCACACACGTCATAGGAGTGCACATGTGGAACAAACAAACATAGCTCTGACAGACATCATCGGTCATTGGCAGCCATGTGAGCATGTATACACAATCCATGTGCATTTGTGCCTCATTCAGGTGAACATTGCAATGTCTGTTACACAAAATCCTCACACACTCATGCAGGACTGTCCCCATAATGTCCACATGTCCCCCACACTGTATATCCATTTTGCGTTGTCCAGATGACACTCACTGCCCTCATTTCATAATGTTGTTGTGTATTGTGGGACTAAAGCTTGCGGTCGTGCACTGACAGCAGCTACATGCAACTCAGCACTGATGCTGGGAAACACAAGTGCTGTGCAATCTAACCACCGGGAAGCTCATCCTTGATGTAGCAGTGTACTATATGCAATACACATCGACTTCTTTGGATTTTGGATTGTCAGTATGTCGAGTGAGTGAAGAAAAACAACGTCTGAATGCAGGTCACTTGTGCATTTCACATGACCATGACAATGAGTCCTGTCAATGTTGTGGTTGTGTGAGACTCTGGATAACCTGTTCACCACATCTCATCTACAACTTAGCTCATGCTCCTGTACCCTGACATATGCAGGAGGAGACCACCCATATTTCGACTTGTCCCTGACCTGGCGACGATGGAAAACATTGAAATCATCCGGAAATTCCGTTTGGATCGCCGTACACTACGAAACGTATGTGCCCAGTTGGAGCCCCATTTGAAGCCCCAAAGAATATATCAGGCTGCATTGTCTGCTACAGTGAAGGTTATGGCTGCACTGCATTTCTTCGCTACTGGGACTTTCCAGTACACTGTGGCCAGCGCCGGTGGGATGTCACAGCCCATGTTCAGCATGGTGTTGTGTGACGTCCTGTCAGCATTGATGCTTTACAAGGACAGACATGTCCACTTCCGGCGGAGGGATGAATTGGCAGCTTTGAAGGGGGAGTTCTATGACCTGGGAGGCATTCCAAATGTCGTGGTTGCCATTGATGGTACCCACATTGCCCTTGTTCTACCACAGGCAAGTGAACACATCTATTGGATCTGCAAACACTACCACTCCATCAACGTGCAAATGGTATGCAAGGCGGGTCAGATCATCACACACGTGGGTGCAAAATATCCTGGGTCGGCACATGACTCCTACATCTTGCGGAACAGCACCATACCCCAATTGATGGCCAATCTGCATGCCGAGCCAGCCTGGCTTGTTGCTGAGTGGGCTGTGTCAATGACTGTGATGTATTAGTGATATGCTGCTCTCCTCACATATTCAGATTACTCTGTTTCCCTGTTTGACTCACAACTAGGTGACTCTGGGTATCCAAATCGTCAGTGGTTGCTGACCCCACTGCGGAATCCAACAACGCTGGGGGAAGTCCAATACAATGATGCACATGGGAGGACACGTCGTGTGGTGGAGCGAACTTTTGGACTGCTGAAGTCAAGATTTAGGTGCCTGGACAAGACTGGTGGTGCACTTATGTACTCAACACAGAAGGTATGTCAGATGGTAGTTGCCTGCTGCGTGCTACACAACCTGGCCCTGTGCAAAGAAATCCCCCTGATTCTGGACGACGATGAACAGCACCAGCCCCCCGCTCTCCACCCACACATGCCCAGTGATGATGAAAGTGTTGAGGAAGAAGGCCTTGACCAGCGTCAACAGCTCATTGTCAACGACTTCCATTGAGTGTAAGTTAACAATCGGCGACTATGACTGTGTCCGTGTGCCTTGCTGTTGTCTCACAAACTTTAAGAATTGTTGCTGATATTTTTTACACATACAGGACTATGCGCAGGATTAGAGAACTTGGGCAGGCAGAGAATGATCACTTAGAAGCACAGAATCCAATTACTATACTACCTCACTAGCTCTCCTTCTCACTCAGAGGTATTCAAGTGCCTGTACACAAGTAGATAAGTTGAAGACAAGAAACAGTTTGAAATATGCAGTTTTTACAACAGTGTCAAAACATGCAACATATATGCCACAACAAGTTGAGAATGCATTAGTACCAAACCAGTTACCATAGTGACATATCCATTTCACATGAAGAAAGATGTCACATCAATAATCCCTCTGGGCGAAGACCCACGAGCATATCCCCCCACCCCTTGCAGGAAGGAGTTGTATGAGATGTCCCAGGTCTATGGGCTTTGTCAGCAGACCCCATTCCTCAGCCTATACATGGTGAAATGTACAACATGTGTGTTGTGTCGCTCTCATCACTGGATGGATCACTCTCCATGTGTGGGGCATCTAGCCCACTTTTCCAATACATCTAAAAGGCATCCGTGTCCTCTAGCAGCTGTGAGACTTTGTTGAGTCGGGTGCTAGGGCCTGACCAGAACAGAATTACAAGGGACAATGTTCTTCGACCATGGACAGAATGTTCAGACAGTACTCCTGGACCGTGCAGAGAACAAGCTCCGCGGACACTTCTCATGTGACAGACATATACTAAGGTACTTGTAAAACAACTACACCATGTAATTTTCGTGCGCTACAGCTGCATAATGGAAGCCGAGCTCATGCCAGTCGACAATGTCCACAACAGTGAGATGACAGCCTCCCCTTTCTCAGGTCTGTGGTACCAAGCCAAACATACCACAGAGGTCAGCAGAGTCAAAGCTAATGGAGACAGGGCTAAAGTCAGAGAGCTGAATAACAATTCCTGTCAGGAGGTGTGAAGAAAGGTAAAATAATATGGAATTAGTTACCAACAGTTCCTGTTGCTGTTAAGTAGTTGCGAATCCATGAAGGCACAGGCAGCTTCCAAGGTATTCAGTTTGAAAAGACGATCCAAATCATCTTCAGCAAAAAGGACCGCCATCCAATCCAGCAGTATGGAGGAACTGATGCGCTCCTCTCACCACGAGGATGAAAGGAGCGTCCCATGGCAACCTGGGAGAGGTTCGATATAGGCATGGCGCAGGAGCCATTGCGCAAAATGCACATGCGCAGCCAACAGCCTGTCTGACAAATTGAAAGGCATCCCACAAACGTGTATCACTGAAGCAGTCCTGGTCGTGGACCAACCAAGGACTCACCCACAGCTCATGATCCAGGGCAGCAAGGGATGGGTTGGAAAGGCAGACATCCATGGCCGAGTGAAAGGGGCATCGGCAACAGTAAAACACAGGTTGCATGCAGGTGAAATAGGCATCGTGGAAGGTTAGCTTATAACTGACGCATAGCACAGCTAATGGAACACATCCAAAGAGAAGCTGCATTCGGTCACGGTACAGTTGCAACTGAACGGGTTCGGCCTGGACCACAGAATGGTCAGACATGGCGTGAGAGCTCTCTTAGAACCAGCGCTCAGCTGTACAGCCAAAGTAGTGATGTGAAACCGCTAAATGCAGTATGAAAATTGGAGGAATGACACCTGTTAGTACTCCAAAAATAGCATGAAACGAAGGGACAAGACCAGAGCCCACAAGTTTGAAAAAAGTGTGCAACAGCCTTCAGTATCAGACGCTATCAATAATTTGTGTATCAGGTCCCTGAAAAAATGTGGGAGTGCCATGTTCAGCAGTGACTGAATCGCGCGGGACGGTCAAGACACCTGGAATTCAAAGGTCTCCGGGCTGATGTGAGAGCGACTAATTGTTGAAACAGAAGCCTATTGTGCCTGCAAACATATTGAAGCATACTTTCGCTGTGTGAATGTAAGGCCACAAATGACTGTCCACAATCACATATGGGGGAGTTAGGAGAACATTGCTACAGCAAGGAACACATTGTGCAACAGTTCCTATATACGTGATGCCTGCCCTGTAACCGCAGCAGTTGTGCTCATTCAGGAGAAGATAACTTTGGTTGTAAAATAAATTTAGCGTGGGTATGTTGTCAGGGACTGGTGTTCATGTGTGTGAACATGCATAAATCTCAAATGTCACATGAAAAGCCCTGTTCAACAGTACTTGAATTTGTGTGAATGTGACATTGTCACCATCGTCCGCATGACAGTATGTGTTGTGATGGTGGCTCAGGTGGGCACACTGCTAAGGATTTCATTGTTCTGCGCTCTGTGATCTGTGACAACTTCCGTCATGTCCATGTTGATGTTATTAGGGGGATGGGAGCACACTCCTTCACCTCCCAGCACACTTCACTCCTTAGCATTATGGTAAATGCAGTTCAGTCATAATGCTGACCTGTCATGGGACTGAAGTGTTTCACCTGAGTTGGGCAGGGAGAGATACAGAGACCCAAGTGGATTGTGGCAGCTTCCTCAGCAGACACCGATCACAATGTATCTTACCTCTACTGATGTAGGATGATAACGCAACACACATGTGTCTAGAGAATCACAGCACTGACCTGCATCAACCTTGGTGACACACGACAACGAAAAAACACAAGTAAGGATTTCGACTGAACTGCATTTACCATGATGCTTAGGGGTGAACTGTGTTTGGAAGTGCAGTCATGTGCTCCAGTCCCCCTACTGTCCATGTTGATGGTGTTGGCTGGTGTTATCTGGAATGCATATTGTACAGTGTTGCTTAGGGGTGTGGTTTTGCGGTTATTCCATAATATGTCAACGCACTGTTGTTTCCTTGTGTCTTTCCAGGTACCTCCACTCTCTCAATGTATTATCGCTTTTACATATTCGGATACATTGCAATGTGAGTTAACATGCTACCTACTGTAATGAAAATGCTCTCGACACAAAGGCATACTGTTGTGAGTTGTGTTGATTTTACAATGAATGACAGGTGAGGGGTGAAGTTGAAAGTGATGGTACATGGATAGTTATGGTAGAACACACAATGGTAGAGTTCCAAAGTCCAACCAAGCACTCCCATCCATGTGGCAATGTGGTTTTGGATTTACAACAAAGTCAATGCCCGGTGTTACAGTGGTGACATCAGTCATTGCTCTGAGAACTGGTACAGCATGGTGCTGTGGCACGTGATCCTCCCGGCGTATTTTTCAGATGCCCCCTCTTTCATTTGGCCGGAGGGAAACCTGCTTCATGCTCAGAGGTGTCTAGGGATTCGCTGTGGTGTGACTCACCACTCCCTGTGGCCGCTGCTGAGGTGATGTTTGTATCATCTGGCTGGCCACGGGAGGGGCGGTGGGAAGCTATTAAAGCTGCAGGCATGTCCCTCAGAACACCCACAAGCTGGTACATGTACTCCACAAGTTGTCCCAAGCGAGTGACCATGGACCTTTGCAGCAGGCGGAGTTCCAGCAGTTCTTCAAGGACATGGCCCATCTCTCCCTAGTTCTGCTGGTAGGCACCAAGGACAGTTCGCATGGTGTCCAGGTCCTCAGTATCATGTCCTCCTGTGACTGTCCCCCAGTTGGCCTCCCACCTGATCTGCTGCTACAGACCTGTGGCAGTGCCTGGTGCTGCTGCCGCACACCGTCCCCAGCATCCCTGGTCAGCCTGGTGGTATTTGCAACTGCTGGCACAGGGACAGTGTTGGAGGCAGCAGTGGTGGAGGTGGCTGCCTAACAGGTCGTTGCTGCAGGGGTCTGCACTGGCGGTGCAGCTGTTCTGGGAGTAATGGTGGTGTGGGGACAGTGAGGGCCTGAGACTGAGCTATCCTGGGCACGCCGGAGGGACCAGGTCGGTCCTCCTCATCCGCAAAGACCAGGGAGTCTGCATCCGAGGGTTCACCTTCCTGGGGGGAGTCCATGGCACGGTCGCCAGCTGTTGCCATCGAGTCACCTGTTGAAGAGAGATTATATTGTCAGCATGTTCAGTACACAGCACAACTTTGATGTTCATGTTTAGCACATTTCATTTGAGATGACCTGACTTTTTACCTTGGCATTACTAATCATTCATAACAGTTTGTCAGCAGTCAAACATGATGTGGAGGTACATGCATTGCTCGTTTGCGTGGTGACATGGCTGAAGGAACAATTTCATGTGTACAGAAATTGTATTTCTAAGAACATGTCCTCTGGTACCAACTTGTTGCTCATCCAATTCAGTTCATGCTTGGACATTTTGGACTTTTCTATGAGTATCTGACTACAATGGCGCACATTCATGATTTGTGTTGTGCTTTTGTACTTACCTCTTGTGGTTTCTGAGGTTTGACAGAGTTTCCATGCATGTGTTGTGTTGACCCTAGTCTTTCTGCTTTGAGGCAATGGGACTTGCACATTGGCTTTATGTGATCGCGTTGTTGTGCTTTGCTTTGCAGTTACGTGTGACTTCATCAATGACACTGTGAATCATGTGGCCTCTCCATGGTATTAGCTGTATGTGCACTGCCTGCAACCTATGGGGGTTTCCAGAGGTTTGCTTTCCACTGAGTTTTATATAGCGTGAACTTGACCCGGGTATCAGGTATCAGAGTGCTTTACATAGCACCAGTTGCATTACATGAGGGCACATTCATCATTTTTGTTAGGCACAGGGAGATTAAGTGATTTCCCCAGATTCCCAGGATGTTCAGCGTCATTGGCAAGACTCAAACCCTGTTCCCCAGATTCGAGGTCGACCGCCCTAGCCGTTAGGCCAACTCCTCTCCAAGTGCAGGATGTGGGGGTCATTTGACTCCATGCTGTTTGTGAGAGGAGACAGAGGGCCCTGTGGGAGTTGTGGTCCTGCTGTCAGGTCTCAGCCATCACCTCCACAGTAAGATGGCTACTTACCTGTTATGAGGAACTCTCGCCGCTGTTAGCTGGCACATGGCTGTGGGGTGTTAAGGGTGACCCATACTGTTTGGTAGGGAAGACAGGGTGCATGAGCTGACAACTTACCTGTGAGGTGAATCTGAGTAAGGAAATGCTAGGATTCTGACACATTCATATTGAAAGCGTGCATTCCACATGTGCTTGATGTGGCCTGGCGATTGAGGCTCACTTGTTGTGCACAACAGTACATTGCAGTGTTATGTGATAATTTTATTAGTACATACCAGCTTCCAGTCCCCTCTCAGTTCCAGTGAGCCTCTCTGGATGCATTATGGCAAGCACTTTCTTCTCCCATTCAGTGAAGGTTAGTGGTGGAATTGGAGGCCTGCCACCAGTTCTCTGGGCTGCCGTGTGGCTCCTCTGGGCCCGACGCTTGACCCGGGCCTTGGGGTCGACCCATCGCCTGCTGATGTCATGCACAGTGCGTAGGGTGGTCCCTACGGCATTGACTTTGCTGTGTATCCTTGCCCACATCTGCTTCTTGTGCACAAGTGGGGTGTGTTGGACCTGGTTCCCAAACAAATGTGGTTCTACTCTGATTATCTCGTCTACCATCACTTTCAACTCTGAGTCGGTGTATTTGGCCATTTTCTTTTGGGGCATGGTGCAAATGAATGAGGGGTGCAGTGTGCAAGGTGGGGGTGGAGATATGTGAAGTGTGTGAGGTGTGTGGGTGAGAGTGGTGTTGTGTGGAGATAGGTGGTTGTGATGTTGTGCTGTGTGAGTCAATGGTGTCCTGTCTCTATATCTCGGCTTGTGGTGTGCAAAGGATGTTGGTCCTGGAAAGGTTTGGTTTTATACTGTGGTATGTGGGAGTGTCCACATGATTGATGACCTCCAGATGTCTCTTCCATGCTGTCCATGGCTTTCCTTACCAAGGGCAAGTTGGGGTGTATCATTGTGGCATGTGTGTTGTGATTGAGGGCAGCAGGGAGTACAGGCACACTTCAAGCATTGTTGTGGAGTTGGTTCCATCCGCCATTCATTTGGCCTAAGTGCGTTCGCGGTGGTCGGACACAGTGCTCGGTCCGCCAGCTCTGCATTCTCATCGTAATTCACTGTGCGGTTATACCGCGGCAGAAGCGGTCTTTTCAGTCCTTTGAACAGCTTTCCCCGACCACCACGGTCAGATTTGCAGCTTTTCCGACCGGGTTGGATGGTGTTTTGTGACATCCGGCCACCGCGGTCTGATTTTTCGTACATTGCATCGTAATTTGACCGACGGACATGCCGCGGGTTATGCGGGAGAATTTTATCAGAGACCATGGGGTCAGAAGGCTTTTCCATCTGGCATCGAAATTGGGCCCTAAAAACAGCAAGTGGTCCATCCCTTTTGGGGACCAAGGGACTGCTTGCTCATCAACCGCATGAGACAGATTTAGCTAATCTCAAAATATTAAAAAAGAAACTAGTGAGAACTGAATTGCATACAAAATTTCTTGTAGACTGTCTTAATGCACATATCATCCCGACAGAGTTCCAAATGTGAAACATTCCAATCATCTTCACAGAATATGAGGAATTTGAATTAGGATTTATTTTTTCAATCAACAAATGCTCATGGACATGGATGGTCCTGAGCATTGAGACAGCTCTTGAGCATATTAATATACTGATTAAAGAAATGAAAGAACTTGAGTCAGCTCTGACTCAACCATAGCCAATTCAAGGGCACTTTTAGATAAGGTTGCATCTACAATAAAAGAGTTTGAACAGTTAAATATAATCAAAAAACTGACAAATTACAAAAAGATTTAAAGAGATACCATAAAGAACGCACATATCCTTATTTAAGGAAAGACTTTTATTCAACTCCTGGCCCCAATGTGAATCCGTTCAAATGAGTCACTTTTTCAGATACAAGTTCTGATACAGATAGTGAACAGACTGCAGGTAGTTCACATCAAACAACCTATGAGAATCAACCCTCCCTATCACACCAATCTTTTTAGGACATAGTCACTGAGGTTCAGGTCTCATCAGGAGATCACGAGAAGGCAGACGAGGATGGTATCAGAATCAGTACACCCTGAGACAGAGGGAAACAAGGAACCATTATTAAGAATGGTAAATGGCAATCTGACTGTACAGATTTTCAAACTATTCTCACAAGTCCTAACAGATACAGTGACTTCAGTATTAACATCAGGACTTTCATTTGTTCCACCATACAATAATGACATATTTCATACTAAAATTGAAATTCTGTGATTTTTCAGAACTGTGAGACTGAAGAGCTTTTGTTCCTCACAAGAAGCAGTGTACAGACAAGATGCTACAGGGTTACATACTGTCTCTACCTTTTGTCCATCTATTAATATGATATCAAAACAATTCTTGACATTTGAAAATGCTATTCTGACAGAAATTTACAACCTTTTCCAAAATCCACAGTACCAAATATAATTTCTCTAAAGACCAACATAAAGCCCTCCAAAATCTTCAGACACACTTTAATATAATTATAAAACCCGTTGAAAATGGTGGTTGAATTGTCCTCTCAGACAAAAAACTCTTATAGAGAGGAACTAGATAAACAACGTGAACTTTCAAAACACTATAGAAAACTTTCAAAAAATTCTCCTGGTGAATTAAAATAAAGATTTGTTCTTTAAGTAAAAAAGGTTTTGAAGAGGGCTGGCTAAGTGAGGAAGAATCTAATACAGATCTAACAATCCCTGCAATATATTTTATAAGTCCATAAAAATCCAGTACATCCCCCACGGCGTCAAACCATCTTGGTATGCAAATCTATTCTCAAACCTCTGGCATAGTATGCAGATTCTTTCAGCAGACCATTTGCCATTAACAATCTGACCTACATCAGAAATCCAACAGTAGTCATTAACTCAGTTGAAAATTATCTATTTGATCCTATTAAAGAACTTTTAGTCAGTATGGACATAGAACGTTTGTATACTAATGTACCACAACAAGAAGCTTTGACACTTATAGAAGAACTTTTAGATACTAGGCGCCAGATGTACGATGCATTTTAGTGGTCGCAAATGACCCATTGGTCTATTTGTGACCGTTAAAATGCATTTTTCAATGTAAAAATCCTATTTTGCAAGTCGGTAATGTATTACCGACTAGCAAAATAGGGTTTGAGAGACGCTAATAGGAAGGGACGAGCCAGGGCGTCCCTTCCTAATAGTGAGTCGCAGGGTTGATGTACAATTGTTTTGCGACCGTAATGCAGTCACAAAACAATTGCAGTTTACCACCTACTTCAAGTAGGTGGTAAGCCAGTCACAAAGGAGAAAGGGTCGTCAGAGAACCCCTTCCCCTTTGTGGTTGGCAGCAAAAACATTGTTTAAGAGCAGACAGTGGTCCCGTGGACTACAGCCTACTCTTAAAAAATGAAACAGAAAAGTTTCATTTTTGATTTTGAAATGCATCCCATTTTCCTTCATGAAAAATGGGCCGCATTTAAAAAAATATGTTGCTTTATTTGAAAAGCAAACACAGACATGGGGTCTGTTGTCCCGGGCAGATCATCTTTCCTGTGTCATTGCTCTTTCACAATGGGTTGCAAATTGCTACCTTCCTCATGAATATTTGTGAGGCAGGTCATTTGCTACCCCATTAGGAATCGCAAAATATGTCTGAGACACATTAATACATATCCTTTTGCAACTCGCAAATTGTGAGTCGCTAAAATGTGTAAATTGCAGTGTGCAAAAGGAAATGGTAGTGTATGTGGACCTCGGTCTCATCCACTCAATGTTCCTACATCTTTTATCTTAGAATGTATGGTAGTAGCATTATGTAAAAACTTTTTTCTGATTGAAAACCAATTTTATGAACAGGTTCTAAGGAATATCAATGGGAGCATTTTGTTCCCCCCAGATATAGCAAATGTTTTTGTAGCTCATCTTGAGATGAAATTCATTGAATGTGTTGACAATCCAGACAAACAACACATAAGTAGGTGGATGCATTATATAGATGATGTATTTTTAAGCTGGAAAGGAGACACTGACAGTTAACTCAACTTTCATGAATGGATCAATAAACTCGTTCACAGTCTAAGATTCCCAAATAGAGTACAATATTTCCAGTATGAATTTTTGGGACATTACGGTTAAAATAGAAATCACCAACCTTTATACAACATTGCTTATAAAACCAACAGCCAGAAATACACTTTTAAGATGTGATAGTCATCACCTTCAACCCTTACAAGGTCACTTACCATTTGGCCGATTGCTTTGTTAACGACAAACCTCTTCTAAAAAAAGATGAGTATTTTTAGAGGCACATAAACTGGGAGAAAAATTGAAGGCTTGAGATTACTCCTCTAAACTTTGGAGAAATTTGATTAAATAAGCATGGTCAAGACCAGCTCTCCCCTGATTGCTGCCAGCAACCACAGGCCTGACTGACATGACACTCACCAAGTAGCAGTGAGTTGCAGATTCACTTTGCCCCCCAGGACTATTACCAAGGTCTCCTATCCCCAAGGAGCCTCAGTTGCCTTTTTTTGCTCGCTAGCAGTTTTCCATCTCTCCAGCATCCCGCATCCCGCATCCCGCATCCCGCATCAGCTTCCTGCTCTCCTTCCTCCCCAGTGCCCCTCCCAGGACATATTTTAACAGGGGCCATATAGTTGCCTCGCAGCAGACGTGTTCAGTGGGGGTGCCGCTGGGAAGCTGAAGGTGCAGCAAAGGCAAACTTGTCTACGCCCATCCATGGCTGGTCTCCATCCACCGCCAGGAACCCTGACCCTCCGAACTCCTACAGGTACTCTCCTGCTGATCTTTATGCCATAGACTCCCGTCATAACCACTGCTGCCTCCCATCTCCCCACTTGACAGTAGGACCATTCACTTGTCTCTACTGCTGCTTCAACTCCACTCCAGGACTGATCATCCCAGCAGGATCCAGCACGGCGCAATTCACACCGACCAAGACCCCACCGGATCGACTCAGATGCCACCTGTTCAACACCTCTGCAAACACGCCACCGAAATCTAGGACAACATCTTCACCCTCGTCCTCTTACGTAACCTTCATCAAAGAGACCTGGCTCACCCCAGCATTCACCCCGACATCACCACTGAAACACCCATCAGCTACAGGATGAAACACGGCAACTGCACCAACAGACATGGTGGCGGCATCGCCGACATATACAAGGAATAAGTCACCTGCACCATCACCTATGACCAAGCCATGCCAATCATGGAACTCATGAGCTTCCAGCACTGCACCGATGAGAACACCACCATCAAAGGCACACTCACGTACAGACTGCCAGGACCACAGACCGGACTCAGCAACACCATGACTGAATTTATCAGGCTGCTCGGCATCACTAACTATCACTAACACTACATCTTCCTGGGAGACCTCAACTTCCACCTAGATGACTCAACTGACACAAACTCCACTGACCTCCTGGAAAAACTGGACAACAGCAGCCTCAAGTAGATAGTCACTGACCTCATGCATAAATCAGGACACACACTGGACCATATCTTCAAGTCTAGCAACAGAATCAGATACAACGGCACCTCAGAACTCACCTGGTCGGATCACTCCATCACACACTTCATCATTGCCGGACATGTCCGTATTGTCCATAGCAGACTCAGTGCCCATTTCCACAGCTGGTCTAAGGTCACTCAGCAAAAATGGACTGACGCTCTCAGCATCATACAGCCCAAAGACATCACCAACTTGGACCACACAGTACAGAACTACAACTACTCGACCACCAGCCCTGCCAACCAAGTCGCTCCCAACAAACCAGCTAAAATGCACAGACCCTGCAAACAAGCCAGCTGGTAATCCCCGGAGCTCAGCATGTCAAAACACAGATGCAACACAGATGCAAACAACTTGAAAGAAGACGGTACACCAGCAGGAACCACACCAACAGTGCCACCTTCAAATCAACTCTCAAATACACCCTTATTAACTTCATCCACTCAGGAGCACCCACAGAACCCTGCCCCCAAAGACTCTTCAACCTCGGAAGAGACAACATCACCCATGAACTCACTACCATCATCAATAACCACGGCCACCTTTCCTGACACCTGGAAACATGCAAACGTCAGACCCATCCTCAAGAAACCCTCGGCAGACCCCCAACAAACTCCAAAACTTCTTTCCCATCTCCCTACTCTCGTCCCCACCAAAGTCCTGGAGAAGGCTATCAACCTCCATCTAACCAAACACCTGGAGAGAAAAAACCTACTAGACCCTTCCCAATCAGGATTCAGACCCAACCACAGCACTGAAACAGCTCTGATCACCGCAAGAGACATCTGCACACTACTCGATCCTGCTTGACCTCTCCGCCACCTTCGACATGGTCTCCCACCACACACTCACTGAGTGTCTATGACAGATTGGTATAACAGATGACACACTCAGATGGATGGCATCCTTTCTCACAAGACACACCCAGAAAGTCTGCCTCCCTCCCTTCACATTGCAAGCCAAGTACAACGTCTGCAGTGTTCCCAAGGCTCATCCTTCAGCCCAACACTCTTCAACATCTACATGACACCACTCGCAGACATCATCAGATCGCACAACATCAACATGATCTCCTGCGCTGACACACAGCTCGTCCTATCGCTCTTTGCTGACCCAACTACAGCAAAAACTAACTTTCACAACTGCATGAAGAACGTTTCATCATGGATGAAGGACAGCTGCTTAAAGCTCAACAAGGACAAGATTGAAGTTCTCATCTTCAGCAAACACATTCTCTGGAGCAACTCCTGGTGGCCATAGAAACTCGGACCCACCCCCACACCGAAAGACCACACCCGCAACCTCAGCATCATCCCTGCCCTGTTTTTAAAGCAGCCCCTCACCTGCACTATAAAATGGGATTTCACCGCACTTGGCGGGCCCCTGTCCTGATAGTTAGGATTTTGGTGGCCATCTTGGGTTGGTGGGACGCCGGACGGCGCCACTGGTGTTTGATGGTCTAGACGTCATAAGGACGCTAGACCTCTACTTAAGAGGGCCTTGCCTTCGCGCAGCGGATACGCGCAGCGGATCGCCGTATTTCCGCCGGAGTTACGCCAGAGTTTAGCCCGTCTGTGCCCGTCCGTGCCAGACCGGGGCTTGGGGCTATGACTCCCTCTACAAGCTCCTGCGGTAGAGTCAAATATTCACGTGAGGACTTAAAATCTATTTGTCCCACTCACCCTACAAACTGCACCGTTTGTTGTTTTCCGATTTCTAAGTTTGTGTGTGCTGGCTGCGGCTATTCTCTTGGTAAAGGGTCCCTGGCCAAAATGATACATCAGTCTTATACTCGGGGTAGAAGGCGGAGACGGAACCAACATCTTAGTAGCTCTCCACTCCAGTTTTGCAGTATTAATTGCCGATCCCTCCCGAAACATAAGCATCATATCTACGACTTTATTGTCGAAGAGCAGCCTGATGCATTGTTTCTTACCGAGACCTGGCTTCAGGATTGTTCAGGTCCTGATGTCGCTGTTGCTGTTCCCAACAATTATGTCATGGTAAGATTGGATAGAAAGTCCGGACAGGGGGGAGGGATTGCCATTATTTTTAAGGCAATATATACATGTAAGTTTGAAGTCCTTCCTATGTTTGGAAGCGAGACTGCATTCTTTAAATTAGTGATCAATCCTCAATTCACCTTATCGGGCCTTTTGATCTATCGCCCTCCTGGGAACGCCTCTTCTTGGATATCTTCATTTGTTGACATCATAACTCCCCTACTTCTTAGGGCAGCCAATTCACCATTCTTGGTGATCTTAATTTACATCTTGAAGATCCTCAGTGTACAAACAGCAAACGCTTTTTGTCTGACTTGGAGGCTTTTAATCTGCCCCTGCTGAATATTGGTCCCACCCACTCTGCTGGACATTTATTGGATCCTATTTTTTCCAATATCTCTTTTGATTGCTCTCAGAGTGCTCGTCCTCTGGAGTGGTCAGATCACTTTGCTGTTCATTTTTCCTTATTGTACACTAAACATCAGGTAAATAGAATCCTAGATAAGGGCGCTCCAATTTATCGTTGGGGGAAACGCGATATAAATAGGTTTAATCACCATCTTTCTAATACCTGTCCTGAGGAATGTATGGCTTCAGCCGCTGAGATGAACACGGCTGTCTCCCATTGGCTTACAAACGCTGTTACTACTCTTCTTCCGCCTTCTTCTACACACTTCAGGTCACATCGTCCCCCGGCGCCTTGGTTTTCCATTGACTTAAAAGCCTTGCGCACTAAATGCAAGGCTTTAGAGCGGAAATGGCGGCACTCCTACTCAGTCTCTCAGAAGACTGCTTATAAAGAGGCTTTAAGAGATTACCATCTAAAATGTAAAACCGCCAGAGCTGCTTACATTGCGGATACTGTTACACTAGCTCAGAACTGCCCTCGTACCCTTTTCTCTGTCGTTAAAAAACTGACAGGTGCTGATACCATCCCAACACCTCCAGCTTTAGATGAGGCCCAGTGTAACTCAATTGCAACATTTTTCATAGCAAAGGTTGAACGTATTTACGACTCCATGAGCCCCCCTTTGAATACAGAGGAATTGTGTTCTGAACAGACTGGAGATATCGAACCGCTTTTTTCTAGGGTGAAGTTGACACATTGGGAATTGTTTGACGACACTTCGTTCTCCACCTGTTTAAGCAGTATACGTTCGGGTTCACCGCGTGATCCTGTACCTGTAAAATTTCTTAAATTACTGGATCTTGCACCTCGGCGGGTTCTTATGAGACTTTTAAATGCCTCATTACGTGAATCCCAGGTGCTACGGGATTGGAAGCACGCAATGGTTGTCCCCCTTCTAAAAAAAGCTGGAGCCGACATGTCTAATCTTGCCAACTTCAGACCAATATCATTGCTACCCGTACTTTCTAAAGTGCTGGAAAGGCATGTCAACACCCAATTATACCATCTAGTGGAATCATCGGGATTTCTGCATCCATCCCAGTCTGGTTTTCGTGCCCATTATTCCACTGAGACCGCCCTTCTTGGGGTAACAGAGAGTTTAAGACACGGTATCGACCGCGGTGAAACATCTGCGCTTATCCTTTTGGATTTAAGTGCGGCGTTCGATACCGTGTCCCATTCCATTCTTTTGAACTCTCTTCGATCCCTGGGATTGGACGGTCCGGCTTTGGCCTGGATTGCCTCCTTTTTAAGTGAGCGCACCTTCCAGGTCTTTTCCACGAAAGCCACTTCTTCCACTTGTACATCGGCATATGGCGTCCCTCAGGGGTCCATACTCAGCCCTCTGTTGTTCAACATCTACGTAAGACCCCTTGCTTCTATTGCAGAAGACGCCGGGCTGACCATATTTTCATATGCTGATGATACTCAGATTGTTTTTTCCCTCTCTAGCTGTGATAGCAATGATATATCGGTTTTGAGAATCGGGTTGTCACGTATAGCTGAGTGGATGCAAAGGCATCTCCTCAAGCTAAACGGTGACAAAACCGAAATCCTCATTTTTGGGAAACAGAAAGATCTATGGGGCCCACAACATTGGCCTAGTGAGATGGGACCTCTTCCTCAGCCATCTTCAGTGGTCCGCAACCTCGGCTTTCTCATCGACGACAAACTCTCCATGAGACAGCAGGCCACACAGGTAGCCGCCATCTGTTTTACTACCTTACGATGGCTCCAGAAAATGTTATGGATGCTGCCTCTATCCACCAGGAGAACCATTGTCCAGGCGTTAGTAACCTCTCGCCTGGACTACGGAAATGTCCTCTACCTTGGTGCTGATATGGCCACTGTAAATAAACTTCAGGTTGTACAGAATTCTGCAGCCCGTCTTCTTTGTAACATCCCGAGAAGACAATCAGCCATGCAGGCCTTACGCGATCTACATTGGCTCAGGATTTCCAGTCGTATCAACTTTAAAGCCTTATGCTATCTTTTTAAAATTAAGCAGGGCTCGGCCCGAAGTATTTGCGTAACCTTGTCCAACTTTACAAGCCAAATCGCACACTTAGATCTTCCGCCAATTGTGACTTTGTTATTCCTCGATTTAAACTTGTAAAAATGGGAGGGCGGGCCTTCACTCACCTTGCCCCTAAACACTGGAATGCGTTACCCTCCACCTTGAAAACTGAGACTAATTTTCTCGCCTTTAGGAAAAAATTGAAAGCATTACTCTTCCAGTGATTTGCATGTTGATCCAGTTGTCTCATGGTGCTGCTTCTAAAGGTCTGTTTTTTCTTCTTGAGTCTATCCCTTCGCGCCGGGAAACCCACTGTGGGTAGCTGTTGCGCGTTATAAGTTCAAATAAATAAATAAATCCTAGACAGCAAACTCCCCATAAAACGCCAGGTCAATGCCATCTCCTCAGCATGCTTCCACGCGCTTTGCATGCTCCTAAAAATCTTCAAGTGGCTCCCCATCACCAGCTGACTGCACTACGGTAATGCACTCTATGCAGAGAAAACCACAGAACTTATGTAAAGACTCCAGACAATTCAGAATGCAGAAGCCAGACTGATCCTCAGCCTGCCCAAGTGAACCCACATCACCCAGCATCTGAAAGACCTCCACTGGCTTCTGGTCCAGAAGAGATTCCATTTCAATCTCTTGACTCATGCCTACTAAGCACTCTATGACCAAGGGCCCTACTACTTGACCCACCGTCTGTGCTTCCATTGTCCCTCCAGGAACATCTGCTCCTCACATCTTGTCCTCACGAGATCCTTTGCATGCGCCTCAAACCCAAATCTTCCACAATCCAACAAATGTTTCACCATACACTTGTCATAAGTCACTTCAAATGCAGTAATTGTGTTGCATGTTGCACAACTAAAACAATCAAAAACGTCTAGATAAATGGACAGCAATTTGAAGTAAAAACTTTTTGGAACTGCAACAAGAGCAACGTCATATATTGATTTTCAATGCCCCTGAGGCCTTTCCCATATTGGGAAAAAAATCAACCAAAACAAAAACGCATAGTACAGCATCAATCTAGAATACAAGTTAAGGATGAACATGTGTCGCAAGTGGATCACTATGCACAATGCAAACATTCCCGAAAAAAAACTAACATGGTGGGTCATTGATGTAGTTAAACCATCCAAGAGATCCAGCAATAATGACCATATGTTAACAATCAAAGCGAACCATTGGACTGAACACAGCTGTCAAATGGCAAACTCTAGCTGGAAGCTGTTAGGTGTTCTATAAATGTCTTTCTGACATGTGTATATTCTTATACAACACCTTAAGGATATCTGGATTAAAATTTTTGATGTGTTCAGATAACTAGCTATAGAAATGTGGTATTTGTTTCATCTATGGCAAATTTATGCAAATAAATTATGTGTATGCATGCCCAAAACAATTTTGTAATGATGAAAATCTGCTATTGCTTGTAAGAACAATGTGATACCTTTTTATCTTACATGAACTACTATAATGATTTCAGTGATATTGAAGATCTGAGAAGCTACTATGTCCGAATTTTAACTTCTAAGTTATTGGTGGCCAGAAACAAAAATATATCTTTGTGCAGAGACATAGGGGCTAACACATTAACAATAGAGCAACTTTTGCCATTACTGTGGTGTTCAATTAAATGAAGCAAATGTGGCTGTTTTTATGTTATTTGAATTTGACTTTGCTTTGCAAATTTAAATATTATGATTATGAAGCTGATTATTGAATTACTGAGATCGGAACACCGCTCTGCATCTTGCCAGGGAGTGAAGACCTCTGAATTCTAAAGCAACTGAGAGTTCTATGTTTCCAGATCTTACGATGTCCATGCTGGCTGAATGCAAAGATTGTTTACCGATTAAGAGCGCCCTGCAGCTCACTAATGCCAGATATATTCTTTGATATACTGCCAAACTGCGAATAGATCATGCCGGCAAAACCCTAATTTTCACAGAACCCAAGAAGGCTGAAGAGTATGCCAAAACTACTGTTCCAATAAAAGCAGATGGGTCACCCGTGAGGAGCAAAATGTAAGATGAATCGCAGCTCAGCGAAACTGATTAAAACTTGTCTGTATTACATGCTGAAGTGACACCAGGTGTATTCCTCGGCCCTGTTCACCGGACAGCCCAACACGGATGTGACCGCTGGCGGGGACTTCTCCCCTATACCTGGATGAAGAACATGTGACAGCTGCTGGCACTCAACTCGTACATGTGACTCCTCCATTGGTTCATTGAATGATATGCTGATTGTTGCTCTGGTGGTCTTCCGATCGGCTGCATATTGACTTGTGATCCACTGTGCCTCCACGTTTTACCTCTCGCCCACCCAGCTAAATTTAGCTGGGCAGTCTGCCAGTCTCTTATTTCATCCCAATGGGATGTTTTCCAGAATTGTACCACCTCAATGTTTTGCTTTTTTTTGACAGGATGGGGATGGAATTTTTGGCTTGATTGGGGGGCCAAAGTGGGTGGGCATTTTGTTTTCAGGGTTATCTGTGGCCGCCTGTCTGCTAAATGTTCCTAATGTTTTCTTTTTGAATGTCACTCAGCTGGTACTTTGATTGATCATTAGGTGTGATCTTCAGGAAGACGCTCATTGTTCCTTTCTTCCAGTAGTATACTATCATGGGGCCCATTAAAACAAAATCTTGGAATGTACATGGCTTAAATGATCATTGTAAGGTGCACCAGAAATTTGCCAATCTACAGAGACACTCTGTGGACATCTGCATTTTACAAGAATTACTCCTCACTGAGGTGACGCACTTAGCGATTGCGCTCCAGTTGGGGGGAAGCACGGCATGTTGCTTATTACTCTAACTATGGCCATAGAGTGGCAATTGATGGAGCAGGTAAAGCAAAATTTTGTATACCTCCTCTATTTTGCATGAAAATACTGATTATATAATCTACTTATTATAATTAACTAACAGTTTGCTGTGTTAAACAAAATCAACCATTTGCATACACAAATTACATGTGGGACCTATTGCTATGTGCATGACAGAATAACTCTAATAACTAAATTATGTACGCATAGTAATAGTAGTACATGTGGTAATAGGATATTGCATGATATATGTTGCTTTTGTGATGTTTGTGTTCCTGTTTTGGATCGCAAAGGTGAGTATTATTGCTTTAAATGTCGCTAAAAGCTAGTGAAATGCTATTACATAAAGGGATTAGTGAGGGTTTAACATTAGAATCTTCATTTCTTTGTATTAATTATTCTTTTGTGTTTGTTTCGCTTAAGTTGGCATTTGGGTCTACCAAAATATGGCATCCGAAATGGAGTTCAGAAGTGGCCACCGTCTTGTGAGCGCGATGCCTACTGCGCAGACTCGGATGGCTCCGTGAACTTCCAAGTCACAGAGTTTCTGGTCAAGGATAGGAACATAGAGGACTGCCAAACTTCAGTCAGTAAAATCTGGTCTAAATGAACAATTGGGACATACAAGTAAATCTTCAACAATGTTGCATAAGGGCAACACGGACAGAGGAAATGAACCATCAAAATACATGAGAACCTCATATTATAAAAATCGGACGTTCCCTAACCAGCCAATCACCTTCTTGCTTAGCCTAAGAATGTTTCATGTTATCCCAAATTTTATTATAAAAAGGGTAGTAGAATAGGGAGGGGCATTCCATTCCCATTTTTCCCGACATCTATGCTGGCATTCTGCGGTTTTCAATGACTGTATACCTCTATCGACCCCGCAGACGATGACAGATGCTGGCACGATTTCTGGTGCTTTGGAGATCTTTGGGACTGTAACGTGCTGAGCAAAGAACTTTCGGACTTTGAGCTTTGGCCTGCTTTATTTGGACAATTTAACGGCTAAATTCGGTTATGCAGGGCCAAATGAATTAGAGAGAAATCCAGATTGCAAAAATAGGTAAATATAAAATGTCATGCGATTTGTATTAATTGAATAAAATTCTAAACTTTGATCAATAAATGCTAATAATAATTGCAAATAATATTTAGATAAACAAATATGATTAACGGAAATTACGAGTTTGTGGTTTTTCAATGAAAAGAGTAGAGGATTCTGAGTCTTAAATGTGTTTTAGCTGGTTCTAAATCACCATCAACCAATCCAACTAATTGGTCCATCGACCAAGTGGTGGAGTGCCTTGATGCTTAGGATTAGGAATCTATAGGTGGCGAATGCTAATGTATATTCTGTAAAATAACTTTTCTTTCCTATAGGTAATAAGGTACCCCCCACATGTCCAGCGTGAAATCATCATCCCTCCTGTGTGCAGACTCGTGAGTGGAGACGTCCGAGTGTTGGTGTTATGAGCCCCACCAATGAATGAGTGTGTGAATGAGCTAGTGTGACGTCGGGTCTGCGACGCAAGAAGGGATAGTTGTAAAATTTGCCTCCTTCACTCTTTTTCTTCCCCGGTCTCGCGCTGGATCAGTTTTTCTGGTAGCAGTATGATGGTTTTATTGCATTGGTTTGGTGATTATTGATTTCCGATTTTTGATTATTGCTTATTGAGTACGGATGTTTGGATGAGTATTGATTTATGTACTAACATTCTATGTTAAGTCGCGTTGCGTTCCATGTTGTTTTTGAAGACTTCTGGGATGTAGGAAGTCGGATGGCCTGTGGTAAGTGAAGTCACATGGTGAATTGTTTGTTGCCCTGTAGGTACACGGGGAAAACCTGTGACGATTGAAGTTGCACGACGCATTGTCTGAGTTCGATTTGGTAACATCGTCGTGTGTTACCGTTAGGGACATTTCTGTGTGAAAGAGGTGTATGGGTAGCGAAGGCCACCTGTGAAATTTTAGTCTTAAGTAACAGGAGTCCACGTGAACTCTGATTACGCTTATCACTGGAAAGGTAATAGGTGTTCCCTAAGCTTGATAGAAGGGTAAAGTAGATGGTACTTTATTAACAAATGTAATAATTCTGTAGTAGGGCAGAGGTAAGCGCTGCTCTCGGGAAAGACAGGATTCTGTGTGAATGAACTACATTTTCCGTATGAAAGTGTGTAAATGAAATAGCATTCAACTCAATTGTGAAACTCTGGTTTTATTCCTCAGGAGCAGTGCGTCTCCAACAGGTGTCTTATTTCCAGAGAAACGGTTAGTTAATGCTTGCTAGAAGGGTAAGGTAGAGGGAAGTGCTACTTTATCGACGGATGTAATGATTCCATAGTAGGGCAGAGGTAAGCGCTGCTCTCGGGAAAGATGGAATTCTTGTAAAAAAGGTCAAGACTATCTCTTTTGTTAGCGAAACAGATAATGGTGGCGTTTTTATGTCGTTACTAACAGAATTTGAGTAAAAGAGAACGTAAGAAAGTTTGCCGATAAATTTTGTAAAGGAGGGTCAGCAGAAGCAGGAGTAGCAAGAAAAGCTGATGTCAGAAAAGACCGCGCTGGGATTGGCCAGTCAGTAAGAAACGTAGACACTCCTGATTGGTGCGTTAGTGTGCGCCGAGCTAGGAGTAGAGAATCACAGGGTGACGTAGACGCTCCAGATTGGTGCGTTGGTGTGAGTCGCGCTGGGATTGCAGAATTGCAAAAGTGACATAGACGCTCCGGATTGTTGCGTTGGTGTGAGTCGCGCTACGATTGAATAAGACAAACAGAATAGTCGTAGGAGAAATCTAGCGATAATAAGAAAAGAAAATGATGTATTACGATCCACAAGAGAAAGAGAAAAAGTCCTGGTTCGGAAAGATCACAAACTTATTTAAAAAGCACAAACCGATTGTGACTAGATAGGGACAGTTGCTTCCTCCACCGAAATCACCCGCATCCTTTATGGTTGCGAAATATGGCTATCATACATGTATTTGGTTAGACAATTGGGCAAAGTATACGAAAGATGATGGAGTTTTAGCATTTCCAGAACATGGTTCATTCAATTTAGTGGTATTGAAAAATTGAAGAGAAAAAATGATGAGATTAGAACCAAGACCTAGACCTACTCAGTTTGAAGCATTAACAGAATGGGAAGATGAGATGTATGACAGAGAGCTACAGAGGAGTGGTGGAAGGTACAAGTAAATGTGTGGTAGACCATGTGGACAGGAGAATCATGATGACAGAATGAGGAGATGGCGAAGTGCAAATATGGTTAATGGTATGTTCCCTATGAGAAGCTCTGAAGAGACTAGTAGTAGAAAATGTACAGAGAAGAGAAATAATACAGGATCAGAAGGTTATAATTATGGTGTGCATGAGTCGGAGGATGATGTTCTTGAGGACATGTTTTATAAAAATCCACCCCTGTATCAACCAAGTTCCACATTATTGACACCAAGTGCCCCAGTAAAAGAATCATCACAGAATATAAAATTTGAATCAATACCACATGAAGTAGGAAGAAATAATCCCTTTAGAGAAACAGAAAATACACAAACTGATAAAATGACAAATGAAAATTCAGCTGAATTAGCCAGAATTACTTTAGAGTTAACCGAAAAGATTAGGGAATGGACTAAAAACATGGAAGCTGTAACTGTTCCTGTTACAATAGGACCTGTAATGCCTATTTTTGATAAACAAAAGGATAGTGAGCATTGTCTGACGATTCCTTATAACAGTAATAAACAAAATGAAATGCAAAGAAGAGGTTCAAGAGAAAATCCCTGGGGAGAAACTGTAGGAAATTCTGAACAAAGTACTCCTAAAGATTTGACAGTAAATCATGGTCTAGCAAATAGAGCAAAAATGACGACAGAATCAGTACCAGGGTCACCAAAAAGTTTAGAACAAACACAAAATGAAATGATTTCTGTAGGTCCTACTTCTGATGAATTAAGTGAATGGTTATGGAGTTTACAGCAAAAAGATGCTGAACCTCGACCTTTAGATGTGTCCAAATTAAAAATAGTTGTAGAAGAATTAATAGTAGGAGCTATTCCCACAGAAAAGTTAAAAGCCTATCAGGATGAAGAATTAATGTTTCTATGCCAAAGTATAACGTGGCGAGTAAGAAATTTACATGAAAGATTGGAAGAAGTAGCAAGTGAAATGGGTATCGACTTTGAAAAGGTGAAGTCATTATAAAAACCATACAGAGTAGACTTTTCTGAAAAAGATATTGAAAATTTGAATGCTGCAGGACGAACAACTCCGATTAAAGACTTAATTATTGTACTGAGAAAATAGGGTGATGTAGACAAATGGAAAAGTAGATGGTTTCGAAAACGAGACGATGCAACAGACAAAATGTTTGCTGCTTATCCAGTAAGAGAAAAAGAAAAGGTGGTAACTGAATGTCCCATGAGGGAGATTCCAGGTGGAGGCTATGTGCATGTCCCCTGGACGAGACAAGATATTTTATCATTCACCAATGACTTTCCTCGCTTGCGCGAGAAGCCGGTTGAGTGGTACAGGCAGGTAGACAGGTTTGTAAAATTATCAAAAGTACTATGGATTGATTTGAATCGTTTATTTGACATAATTGTACCAGCAGACCTATGGGCAGAATGTAAAATAGGTTGGCCTACTCAAGAATACCCTAGAGATCCAAAAACAGGTGCTCCTGATCCAGAAGTAATGAAAAAATATGAACAAGTAGTTACCTTTCTGAAAAATAAAGTGCCGCCTAAAGAAAATGATTGGGTAAAAATTGATAGAACTCATCAAGAAGTGAAAGAGTCTGTACATGCCTATTATGAGTGATTGTTACTAGCTTTTAAGCAATACAGTGGTGATGGAAATTTGAGTGAAAAGGATTTGAGTCATTTTGTATATCGATTTGTGTATGGGTTGCGTCCTGAAGTAAGTGAAATGATTAAACAGCATACAGTAGATTGGCAAAATAAAAAGATAGATGAAGTACTGAGAAATGCAAAATATTTTAGTGACGAGATTGAAGCAAAGCAGCGTAAATTAAAAGAAAAAGCCATGTGGGCTCAAGTAAAAGTGGCAGAGAGACAGGAAGCTCAATTGATTGAACAAGCAAATGGTACGAGCATGAGACCAAAACCCAACATTGGGAAAGGGAAAGGACAGATTAGTCTAGAAGAAGCTAAAAAGAAGTAGCCATGTCATAATTGCGGAAGACTAGGGCATTGGAGAACCGAGTGTAAATTTCCCCCAAGTGCTAATGGTGATAATGCATCATTGAATCCACAGGTGCAGAATGAGGTGAGTTGTCAACCACAGCGACAGCAGCAGGTTGTTGCCCAACATTGTCAGGCGCCAAAAACGCCTTTTCCACAGAGCGTAAATCCTCAGAAATACAGTAATGAGACAGGATTCTACAATGAAGAACAGGTAACTAAGCTGCGGCGCGCTAGTGCTGTTTCGCAGTATTGGCAACAACGCGATGAGAGTGAGTCAGAAGAAAGCTATTGACGGTGCCGAGGGGAGGAAGAAGAGTGCGTACTTGGAACTCTAGAAGTAGACCAGACAGGCCCTTTTTTAGATGGAAAGGTAAATGATGAAAACATAACTTACCTAGTAGATACTGGTGCTACTCGTTCAACTGTTAGGTCAGCTGATGACAAAAATCTTCCTCTCTCGGATGAAACAATCCAAGTAGTTGGAGTATCCAACAGACAGATAAAAACATATCTCACTGAACCAGTTAAAGTTAAAATAGGGTACTTTTCTGAAATGCACCGTTTTGTCGTGTGCGATTCAAGCCCTGTAAATTTGTTAGGGAGAGATTTGCTGTGCAAAATGAACTGCATAATACTCTGTACTCCTGATGGCATAGCTTTTGAGACTCCTGATGAGGATGTACTGTACAAAATGACTATAGCTAATATGGAACCTGAAATTACCGAGGCATTTGCTGTATTTGACCCCCGAGGAATTGCCTCAAGAATTGAAGAAAACAGTAAAAACAGAGGATGGGATTTCACAGGAGAAGATGTGGGATTAATGAAAAATGTAGATCCCGTAAAAATTTCTGTAAAGGAAGGAGTAAGTTACCCAAATATTTCGCAGTACAAATTGACACCCGAAATAATTGCAGGAGTCACTCCTATAATAGAGAGAATGATTGAACAAGGTATTTTGAGGGAAATAATGAGCAGTCCATGTAATTCACCAATTATGGGTCTGAAAAAGCCTAACGGAACTTTTAGAATAGTGCAAGACCTGAGAAAAATAAATAAAATCGTTGTATCATGTTGTCCCATTGTACCAAATCCATCTGTGATTTTGTATCAGATTCCTCACGATGCAGTATGGTATACAGTGATTGATTTGTGTCATGCTTTCTTTTCCATTCTGTTGCACCCTGACAGCCAACAGATTTTTGCGTTCCGGTTTGGCGAACGTATCTTGGAATGGTGCCGAATCCCACAGGGGTATACAGAGAGTCCCTTGATGTTTAATCAGATTCTGAAAAAGTCTTTAGAAGATTTAAAAATGCCCGAAAGTTCGGTGTTGGTTCAATATATCGATGACTTACTTGTGGCATCGAGGACTCGAGAAGCTTGTGTAGTGGATACCATTGCATTGTTGATTCGTTTGGCAGATGGAGGACTTAAAGTATCCCCATCAAAATTGCAATTCTGTCAGAAAGAAGTACAATATTTAGTCCACAAAATTGAAAACTAAGAAAAGTAACTGCAGATAGAATCAGGATAATAAAAGGAATGAGAGCCCCAATGACACAAAGAGAAGTGAGAATATTTCTTGGAATGGTTGGATATTGTCGTCAGTGGATTAGTAATTTTTCCTTGATTGCAAAACCTCTGGTACGCTTGACAAGGAGTGATGTAAAAGATCCCATTAAATTGAATAAAGAAGAGTTGAAGGCTTTTAAACAATTGAGAGATGGGTTGTGTGAAGCACCAGCTCTTGGCATGCCTGACTATGAGAAAGAATTTGAGCTTTATTGCAGCAAAAGAAATGGATGTGCACTTTCTGTGTTAATACAGAAACACGGAAAATTGAGGAGACCAATTGCATATTTTTCAGCTATATTAGACCCTGTAGCTGTAGCATTGCCTGGTTGTTTGAAAGCTGTAGCAGCTACTTGTAAGAGTCTGGAACAGAGTGAAGGAATTGTGATGGGATATCCTGTGAGAGTGTTTGTACCTCATGATGTGGCAATCCTTTTAACAAGGAGCCGCACTCAGTTCATGACGCATAGTCGTCTGACTAAATACGAGAAAATCATCTTAGGTGCAACGAATGTGAGCCTTGTGAGATGTCTGAATGTGAATCCTTCAACACTGTTACCTGATGCTGAGAATGTGGAAGTCAGAGATGATGTGGATCATGACTGTTTGGAAGTACTAGATTTTTGTACCAAACCACGTCCTGATATAAAAGATGTACCTTTGACAGAAAGTGACTACGTGATGTTTGTGGATGGATCATGCTTGAGAACGGATGAGGGAATTCTGAGTGCAGCGACTGCAGTATGTACGGTAGCAGCTGTATTGGAAGCATCTTGTCTGAAAGGAGTAAAATCTGCCCAGGTTGCTGAACTGTTTGCATTAACAAGAGCATGCAAGTTGGGGAAGAATGTGAGAGTGAATGTGATAACCGATAGTCAGTATGGCTTCGGTGTAGTGCATGACTTTGGGCAGATCTGGTCCCAAAGAGGGTTTCTGACATCGAGTGGAAGTCCTATAAGGAATGCTGAAGTGGTTGGAAAATTGATTGAGGCGATACAGCTGCCTAAGCAGTTAGCAGTGGTGAAATGTGCTGCGCATTCCAAGTCCGCTGATTATATTTCAGCGGGCAGCCAGTTTGCCAACGACATGGCTCAATATTGTGCACGTAATCAGAACTCTGTGAATCATGGGAGAGAAAAAGAAATGAATTCATGTCCCTTGTTGTTTACTAACACTGTGAATACATGGGAAGAAGTGAGGCAGTTGCAGGAAGAAGCAGGAGATGAGGAAATGAGACAGTGGGTAAAAGCAGGATGAGCACCACGGGAAACAGATCATGTGTGGGTTTATCGGGATGGAAGACCAGTCATGCCTGATAGCATGGTTTCTACCATGGCACGGATGTATCATGGACAAGCACATGTAGGAAGAGATGCTATGATCAGACTTTTCAAACAGACATGGTATAATGTAAAATTTAGACTTGTAGCTGAAAGCCTTTGTCAAAGTTGTCTTATATGTCAGCAATTCAATCCTGGAAGAAAAACAGTGGTAAGTCTGGGAACGATCGGACGACCTTTCACAAGAATGCAGATTGACTTCATTGAAATGCCCCCCTGCAACAGGTTGAGGTATGTTCTAGTGATGGTTTGTCTGTTCTCTCGATGGGTGGAAGCATACCCAACTAGAAGGAATGATGGAATTACAGTAGCCAAGCTAATGTTGAGAGAGTTCATTCCTAGATTTGGTTTTCCAGTTACGATCGAGTCAGATAGAGGAAAGCATTTCCATAATGAAATCATTAAATTAATTTGTGAAGCATTGAATGTACAACAGAAACTACATTGTGCCTATCGCGCAGAGGCTTCTGGTGTGGTGGAACAAGTAAATGGCACCATTAAAAGCAGACTGGGAAAGATGTGTTTAGCCACAGGTTTGAAATGGCCTGATGTCTTGCCTCTGGTACTCATGACTATAAGATCTATTCCAGATAGGAATACAGGCTTGAGTCCTCATGAAATAGTGATGGGGAGAGCAATGCGACATGTTTTCATACCCGTCAACAAGCTATTGCCTATATCTGATGACTTGGTGTTGGATTATTGCAAGGGGTTGGCTGATTCCGTTCATTCTGTGTTTCATAAGGTTGGATCAGATGCCACCACTCTTGAAAAGAAGCCAGCTCATGATCTGAGCCCAGGTGACTGGGTGAGAATAAAAGTGCATAGAAGAAAAAATTGTTTGGTCCCAAGGTGGGGTAAACCACTTCAGGTGATCCTGACCATGACGACAGCTGTGAAATGTGAAGGAGTGAAGAACTGGATTCATGCTAGTTACACCTTGCGAATTCCAAATCCAATGGATAACAAAGAAGGAGAATACTTTGAAGAATCTGATACAAGTCCCGAATCAGATACTGAAGAAATAAGAGCAAGACAAACTCCTGAAAGGGGGGAGTCAGAACAAAGTCCAGCTATAGCACCAGAGATTCTACCATTAAGAAGAAAATTGCAGATTTCTGACACCAGCTCAGAATCAGACACTTAACCAGTACAAGCACATAAGAATGAAAATAAAAATAGAGAAGAGACTGTGAAAGAAATTCTTGATAAAGAAGTTCCGTATGAAAAATCAAGAGAACTTCCACCTGAAATAGTAGAAATAGATGGTAAGGTACCAGATACAGAGAGTGAGGGAAAGATAGTTGCGGAAGACCCCCGAGGAGATGTAGGGAAACCATACATCCAGGTAGAAGAAGGGACAGTTAGTCAGCAGGAAGATTGGGTGGAAGAACCACGAGGAGGGACAGAAGTAGATAAGAAAAATAAAGTGGTGGAAAGAAAGACTACTGAAAGTAAGAGTTAAGTTGGAACAGAATCGGAGGACAGTGATGAAGAAGTACCAGAAGGTCGACTCCTGAGGAAAAGAGCATGGAGAACTGAGAGAAATGAAAAGGGAAGTAAGCAAAAAAGGCCAGCAAAGGATGAAATTTGGCCAAACAAGATTAAGAGATTGAGATACAGATTGACACGAGTAAATTCATCTAGAGCTGAACAAGTGAATGAGGTGTCTAGCCAACAGAAAACAATAGACATTGAACAGACACCATCAGAAGAAAGCAAGCGAACGAGAAAACCTAACCAGAAGTACAAGTCACCAGAATGGTCGTATGTGGCACTTCCTGAAGCACGAGAAGAGGTAGACAGCCAAGGAGATCTAAAGGTGACTTTACCAGAAGTGGTTGAGGACAATGAAGAATCGGAAATCCTGAGAGTTATCTTGTCCGACATCGGGGAAGAGACTGATGTTCAGGAAATTCTGAATCAAGATTGTGAAAGAAAAGTGAAAGACGATCAAATGCCAAACTGAAGAGCACAAAAGTGCTCTAGAAGGAGAAACTTGAGAATTACTAAATAAAAGAAATAACAGAAAAAGAACCAAGCAGGTGCTTAGAGCCTTGGGTTTAGACAAAACTAGTTGTGAAGTAGACGAGGCTAAGTCAAAAGACACTGATCATTTTCCAAAATGGCAAACACAGAAAGTAGAAAATCAACATGTGTGTTCCTTCGAAGATGGTGCAAAATGTGTTGTTGTTGTACAGTAAAATGCTTTTGTGGAGTGCGTTAGCTGTAATGGGCTCATTTAAGGTTACATTAGAAACAATAGAAGGTCATAGTGAGAATAAGACAGTTGTAGAAAAGATTCAGAAGATTTATCCAACTAAAATAGATAGAAATTATTTACATAAAGATAGGTCCACAACTGATTTTTCTAACACTGTTTTTTCAAAATTATTGTATGAATATGTGAAAACAATGGATGTGAGGGACTGTTATGTCTGCATGCAGTTGCCTGCATCAGTGTATGAGGGAGTGACGTACCATCACCTCCCAGTAACATATGGAATAATATGTAGCGTATTAGCAAGTTTGTTTTACAAAATAGGGAAACTAGAACATTATTTTTCAGATGTAGATAACATATTTTCACAAGTACCTGTAGTCAATAAACTGAATAAAGTAAAATCTGCTAAAGTGTTAGGTGAATTTTTCTTAGAAACTAAGGGGCCTATTAGCAAGACAGGCGATAACATTATCGCCGTTTTAGCGGCAGAAAACTGCTGCTAAAACGGCGATAATGGGCTTGATAATATGCTCTATGGAAATCCAATTGAAGCTCATGTTAGATGTCCTTCACATCTAACATGGGCTTCAATTGGAATTGAAAGGGGAAGCTAGTCCAACAATGGCTCTAGATTGGCCTCAGAAAGGGAAGTTGTGTATTAGAAGAAATCAAACTACATATGATAATTATGTTGTAGGTACAAGTGATTGCCATGATACTTATAGAATCATGGGTGGATGGGGATTTAAAGGAGGAAATGATCCGGTATTTCCTGGATAAAATTTTATCTGCAGGAACAATGCATATTATTGATTAGCTGACCATTGGTATGGCACATGTTATCTAGGCCTGGTTTTCCCAAAGATATTTCATGTGGGAAGAGGAAAAGATGGTGCACATGAGATAGGTAGACAACTAACACGTAGAAGAAAAGAATCTTGGTCAGAAATTGTAGGAGACATTTTTGGAGCGTTGATACCAGCAGTTGGAATATCTCTGAATGCACATAAAATTAGAAAATTATCAACAGTAGTGGATCGCTTGTCAACAAGCACTGCTGGAGGATTTTTATTGGTAAATAACGAAATGGTTGCCATGCAAGCCATGGTGATGCAAAATCGACGTGCCCTTGATATAATTTTGGCAATAGAGGGTGGAGTCTGTGGAATGCTGAAGGTTCAACATTGTTGTACTTATATTCCTGACAAAGGTCAAGATTTAAAGACGTACATAAAGAATATAACACTTAAGTTGGCATTTGGGCCTACCAAAATATGGCGTCCGAAATGGAGTTCACAAGTGGCCACCGTCTCGTGAGCGCGATGCCTACTGCGCAGACTCGGATGGCTCCGTGAACTTCCAGGCGACCCCAAGTCACAGGGTTCCTGGTCAAGGATAGGAAGATGGAGGACTGCCAAACTTCAGTCAGTAAAACCTTGTCTAAATGAACAATTGGGACATACAAGTAAATCTTCAACAATGTTGCATAAGGGCAACACGGACAGAGGAAATGAACCAGCAAAATCCATGAGAACCTCATATTATAAAAATCGGACGTTCCCTAACCAGCCAATCACCTTCTTTCTAAGCCTAAGAATGTTTCATGTTATCCCAAATGTTATTATAAAAAGGTAGTAGAATAGGGAGGGGCATTCCATTCCATTCCAATTTTTCTCGACATCAATGGTGGCATTCTGCAGTTTTCGATGACGGCACACCTCTATCGACCTCACAGACGATGGCAGATGCTGGCACGATTTTTGGTCCTTTGGAGATCTTTGGGACTGTAACGTGCTGAGCAAAGGACTTTCGGAGTTTGAGCTTTAGCCTGCTTAATTTGGACAATTTAACGGCTAAATTCGGTTATGCAGAGCCAAATGAATTAGAGAAAAATCCAGATAGCAAGAATAGGTAAATATAAAATGTCATGCGATTTGTATTAATTGAATACAATTCTAAACTTTGATCAACAATAAATGCTAATAATAATTGCAAATAATATTTAGATAAACAAATATGATTAACGGAAATTACGAGTTTGTGGTTTTTCAATGAAAAGAGTAGAGGATTCTGAGTCTTAAATGTGTATTAGCTGGTTCTAAATCACCATCAACCAATGCAACTGATTGGTCCGTCGACCAAGTGGTGGAGTGCCTTGATGCTTAGGATTAGGAATCTAAAGGTGGCGAATGCTAATGTATATTCTGTAAAATAACTTTTCTTTCCTATAGATAATAAGGTACCCCCCCACATGTGCAGCGTGAAATCATCATCCCTCCTGTGTGCACACTCGTAAGTGGAGACGTGCGAGGTTTGGTGTTATGGGCCCCACCAATGAATGCGTGTGTGAATGAGCTAGTGTGACGTCGGGTCTCCGACGCAAGAAGGGATAGTTATAAAATTTGCCTCCTTCACTCTTTTTCTTCCCCGGTCTCGCACTGGATCACAATCCTACTTAGAAAGGGAATACTTTGGCATATGCACCGGGTTACAGATGATACACAGGACAGGTTTGTTCTCCTTTCTGGTATTTTGCAAGACCATCCAGTCAAACTTCTTTCTGTATACAGTCCTAATGTTAATGACCACCTGTTCTTCGCTGACGTATGGAGGCTGGCCTGGATGCTTGGCCCTGGTGTGACTCTATGGGGAAGGGATTTCAGTGTTTTTCCTAATTCAGAGATGGATAGATCGGGTGACTCTAGACATCCTCATCCCCGAACAGCATCGCAGTTGCATCTCATTATGGAAGATTTGGACCTTACTGACTTCTGTCATTCCAGACATGGTGAACGAATAGAGGGTACCTGCATATCAATGGTCCATGCTAGTGGCTGTGCATAGACTACTGGCTGGGTTCCAGGAAAATGTTGGCTTGGGAGGGCTAGATATCCGATTTCCCAAGAACACTTTCTTTTGGAGCTGGCTCTCCCCGATAGTCCTGCTCAGGCTTTCATGTGGAAACTCCCACCTGGAGCCCTGCATGCACAGGTGTTCCGGTAGGAGATCAGGGCAGCAGTGGTGGAATATTTCACTCATAATGATAATATGATGATATTTAGGTCTTCCCTGTGCGAGGCCTTCAAGGTCATTATTAGAGGAGCATGCATCGCAAAACAGGCGGGTGAGCTCCGTGCTTTGTGTGGTGATGTTGCACATCTGCAAAAAGAAATTAGTGCACTCGAGCTGGGATTTTCCGACACCCAAAATGCCTCTACGCTTGCTTTCATTTGCAGCAAGATATCAGAATACGAGGAGGCAGCATGACGAGAGATTCATTATATTAGTCGGGAGTCATGGACTAGGCACTTTGGGTAGGGCGACAGACCAGGAAGGTCCCTCGCTAAATTGCTTCATAAATCATGGGTGAGAGACTACATCACTGAGATATATGATGACCATTCTCGTGTACATATGGGTATGGAGGCAGTACAAGATGCCATAGTTGATTTCTTTTCCTCTCTGTACTGGACTCACAATGGCCACTCTCCCCTTGACCTCTTGGACTACCATCCATCTTTAATGGCTGGAAGATGGTCACAGGTGATATTTGGAGGAATCTATTACCACTGTAGAGTTTCTTAGGGTAAATAGAGCCCGGCTTTCAAATAAGGTGACTGGCCTGGATGGCCTAACTGCTGCACTCTGTAAGAAGTACGGCTCCCTGCTTGTCACACACCTGCAACCCATGTACGAGGAATCTCTTTTCTCTGGGGTCCTGCCTCCATCCCTGTGTGAGGCCCTTATTGTAACAATCCTTAAATCCGGCAAAGATCCCCATCACTGTAACTCATATCGCCCACTCTCCATGATCAATACAGACAAGACAGATCCTTGCCTAGCGTATTGCCTCGTGCTGTCGCGCAGAATTTTAGTTTTAAATTGGAAGCCCCAGACATGGACTTGCATTATTTCATGTGCTCAGGTTAGTTCATCATTGGCTCTTCTTGCTCAGTTCCTAGCCCATATGGCTCCTGAATCTGATCACGAGGCACCCTGCCTTCTCCAGACAGTGGTGTTTTCACCCCCTGAGCACCCAAGAGCACAGATTGATACAGTGACAGTGATACATTATGGGCGTAGGGCGAGTTTAGTTGTAGGACTCGCGTTGAACATCTCTGCTCCTTCTGTGCCAATCATTGGCCATCCTTCCTACCCTATCACTGAGACCCTAGCACATGTTCTAGGCTGCACAAACCGCACCTCACATCAATAAATGTAATTTAACCAGATTTCACTTTTCTTTTGGCCCAGATGGCATACAAGGGGATGACATTACTCTGCTCGACACCTTTATGGAATACCAATTACGCACTGTGACCCCGTGATACACAGCCCCTTCCCAGATGCGCCACTTACATTTCATGTGCTTGAGGCATTCCTGACTACCCCATCTCCTCGTAAACTCATAACACAACTGAATACAAGGATGCACACTTTAGCACCCATAGGCACCCCAGTGAGCAAGGGTGCTTTGGATATAGACATAACTCCCCCCTCACAGATGAACAATGGCACTACTGCTGTGCTTAGGCTAGTGTGATCTCCCCCAGCTATCACCTCTACCTTATTCATTTTAAATATATTCATTTACTTTCTCACTCACCTGAGTGGCTGTTCAGGATGGGGCAAGCAGCTGACTCAAGGTGTTTAGGCTGCTCCTTCTCCACTGCTGGTTTCTTACACCTTGCATTGCACTGCCCGGGAATCTTCAAGTACTGGGCCGATGTAATCACAATGATTGACGATATCATGGGACATCCCTTTGAGTGCTCCATCAGAGTTGCGCAATTGGGCTATGTCAAGGAAGT